>NC_053157.1:228243350-228329845 GCF_016835505.1 Polypterus senegalus | reverse complement strand
AAAAAATAAATTATTTCATCGAAGGAAACACATGTTTAATAACGTGCTTAACCCTACCATCATGAAAATGACATCACGTATATATCTCAGTATTTTAGTTATTCAGAGAGTTGTAATATCATGAATGTAATGGATTCTGTGTCCAGTTGGAGGAAGAGAGCCAGTTTAAGAAGCAAGTAGTGATTCACACATAGATCACATACGAGTAGAAGATCAAATACAAAACAAAGCATTTAACGTGCTACTTTAATTACGATGTGATTTGAGAAACTGGTTAATTAAACGATTTTAAGATGAAGTTTATAATGTTCTACTAAATGACAAAATAAACTACGTGATTAAAGTGGAAATGTTGAGATTGAAGTTGACATTTCGTGCTTTTTCCCCCCCGTGTGCCTTTTTTCTCTGTACCCTAATAAACTTCTTTTTTATTTCCGGCACTGTGCGATTTTGTGAATGTGAGCTTTCAAGTTTCTCCAACACGCTATGTCACTCGATCAACTTCATTTTATTGATTATACCACGGTTTATTTGAACAAATAGTATGTTTTCCTTTGCCTCCACTTGGTATTCGCTGAAATTCTTATATTTTCCCGGTGCTTTTCCCATTGTCTTTTCACAGAAGGCTGCGCTTAAGGCGATTTATATTGATTTGCATATTCAAAGAGGCGTAATTCTGGGAGGATTTGGGGCGTTACATAATGCGCGTCAGCGCGTTAGTTTTCACGCTGATCGGGATTTATGTAACGGAAGAACGTGGAAGTTGATCGCACAGATTCCTGCATCTGGATTTTTCTGTGCGTAAGCACATTTTGGCTTTTGTGCTTACGCCATGTTATAGTGCGAGTTCTATGCACGGCGTTATACATGAGGCCCACGGAGACCTCATTCATCTAGCTGCTTCCCCATTTGGCCATGCCAAGGCTGAAACCTTGCTCCGATGAAAGGACCCCTCTTTCCCATGATTCCTGTGATCCTCCATCAGGGATGACTTTACCATAGGCAGGTGAACAACTTGGCAGGTGGGCCGTGGCACCAATTGCCACATTTGGGTACCGAGAAAAGAAATAGAATAGGTGAGGGTTAGTATTCAAATATAACTATCATGTTACTTATGTTTTAAGTATTAAATGACAAGTACACAGACTTTAGATTCCTGAGCAGTGGACACAACCTTCTTACTAACTCATTTGGAGATGTTGTCATAAAGAATGAGACCCAGAAAACCAACATGTTGTCTAAAAAGGCAGACTCATTTATGGGACACACACTGGACCCAATATCGGAGAGAATGAAGAAAACACCTGAGTGCCATTATAAACAACGCTGTACATCCTCTCTATCACTGAAAGACTGATGTACTGACATTGTAGGAGAGAATGTGATTTATGGTGCCCACGCAGGAGCGTAATAATAATGTAGGAAAAGGAAAATTAATTTTAACTTTAAGAAACAAGAACATTCATAATAACACAGGAAGATGGATAGATTTAGATTGGTCAATCAGTTATCAATTTTGACTTTGACAATGGTGCTAATTAATTAAATATATCTTAAAAAATCCTATTTTATTTACCTTACCTTACTCTGATGTAGGTGTTGTCTCCAGGTTTTAGACTTATGTCAATGCTAGTGAAGCACACTTGTGTTAAGAAACAGAGTCATAAAATTTATTGATAAACACAAGTATTATACATATATGGTAACTTCATATATATGTTGACATACACTGCTCAAAAAATGAAGGAAACATTTAATTGTCGCAATCTAATACCAAGTCAATTAAGCTTCAGGGATATCAATCTGTCCGTTTAGGAAACAGAAGCAGTTGTGGATTTGGTGCAAATGAAAGTGACAACAGGTGCACTGGAGAAGCAACAGGAAAACAACACCCCATAAGGAAATGGTTTTGCAGGTGGTGGCCACAGAAAATTTGTCTCTTCTTACCCTTCCTGAGTGATTCTTCTCTCGTTTTGCAAGTCCTTGTCACTACTGGTCGCGTGAGGCAGAACCTGCAGCAGATTCAGCTTATAGGTAGTTTAGGTGCTCTAGGGTGACACATCCATATGTACCATCGCAAGAAGGTTTCAACAGCATGGACGAAATACAAAGAGACATGAAGAGAGCTGGGTGACATGCAGGCCAGTCAATAGCATCAATGTCTTTGTCATCCAGGAATTGTCTTTTTGCTATTTCATCTGTAACTTCATAGAGAATGGCATTACTCTTTCTGGCACAAGAGTTTAGATTCTTAAGTTCCTTTCTTGAAATAATAAATGCTTCCCAGGCCTTTAAAAACTGTGTTTCGTGCTTGGCTTGGCAGAATCGATTTCAGCTTTCAGCTCCTCAAGGTGGCAGTGGGTCATCACCTTTTTGTTTGTAGAGAAAAAGGTTGTTTCAGAAATTCCCAGTCATTTTTAGTTGTTACAGACTCAAATCAAATGTATGTTTTTATTCTTTAAGAGTAATAACAAGAGCAGCTCACTACTCAAAATGGTAAATCTAGGAAGTGCCCGGAATCAAACCCGTAAACCCTTGATTATGAGTACCACCCAAGTGTTCATGTCAGTGTTGCACCCTAACTCGATTTCTTTTTCTTTGGTTATATACTTGAATAAAAGCGCACTGGATTTGTTATACATGTCCCTTTCATGAAAGTGTTTATTTGATATTTGGACATTTTATGCTTCATGTCATGAAGAAAAGTTTCTGTTTTGGGTATGTGTTTAACATTTCTTGCATCGCATTTGCTGTCATCCTACATTTACAAGGCAATTCTAAATGGTGGCTACATTTACACTTTTTTGCTTGGCAGACACTTTTGTCTACAGAGATTTACAAAAGAGGTAAAAGTAATCGAGTAACATCAGGCTAGGGCCTGCTTGTTCAGTAGTGTAGTAGGACATGTAACACAAGTTGATTGGCACAAGTGAAAAGATGTAATAACTATTACATTTACAAACGTAGGTTAACAATGGATACAAAAAAATAAATAAAACTGATCTAACAGCAAATTAACCAACAGTATAAAATATCCTCCTCCTTGAACCGTCACCTTATCGTGGTGGAGGGGAACAATTCCTTAATACAGCATAATAATAAAAATTTTAGAAGTACGGTTTAACAGTAGATGATATGACATAATTAGATTTGGATATTTTTAGAGTCCTGGGCCCTCATGTATAAATGGTGCGTACGCACAGAAATGTTGCGTAAGAACTTTTCCACGTTCAAATCGCGATGTATAAAACCTACACTTGGCGTAAAGCCACACACTTTTCCACGGTACCTCATGCCTTGTCGTGCATAGTTCTCCATTTCGGTTTTGCAAACTGGCGGCACCCGTCAAAGCAATGGTACTGTTCTTGTGTGATTACTCATTATTTTCATGACGGCTTTATAAATACACAGAAACTAACGCATATTGTTTATTAGTGTAATGCATCTGATTGTAATTAACTCGTAACAATATAATGGTTCAGGGAACAGCCATAGTATTCCAAATACCATAACTGCTTTAGCGTTGTTACTCTCACTTCTCCTTCTTCTTCTTCTTCTTTCAGCTCCTCCATATTACTCTCACTGCACGACTCTGAGTATTTATATCACTGTATCTGAGTGTGAATCACAGCAGCAGCTGATCGGAAAGACAATTATCGGTATACAGCTTCATGGACATGCTGTCTCAGCCATGGCAAAACGTTTAAAAGCCTTTCCTGTACAGACCTCGCGGTTCAGAAACAGTTTAATCCCAAGAACTTTAAATGCACTCAATCAATTGCTCCTTGTAGAACTGTTTGTACTTATAAGTACAATCACCTCACTGTAAACTTGCACTACAGTTATAATATCTCACAACCTGAGCCACTTTATAAAGCGTATTTACATATGATGACGATATCATTTTTAAGGTGAAATGCAGCAAAATATGTTTGTTAAATTATACACATAAAACTTTAACTTCATTTAAATAATCTATATTCTTCACTGGGAGTGTCGTGAAGGATAGAATAATTAAACATGTACTACGAAGATATTTCAATGTTCTTTAAATGTTTTGAAGAATCGGCGCTAAGCTTACAGATGGCTTAACGTCTATTACAGAGCTGATTGTGTGGCGTCGGTTACTTGGGGAAAGAAAAGCACTGACTGCAGTGACGGCTACGCCAATATATATTGAATATAAAACAGAAAGAGAAAATAACAACACAGCTAAAAAAGCAGCGACAAATTTCGACAATAAATTATTTCATCGAAGTGAAACACATGTTTAATAACGTGCTTTAACTCCTACCATCATGAAAATGACATCACGTATATATCTCAGTATTTTAGTTATTCAGAGAGCTGTAATATCATGAATGTAATGGATTCTGTGTCCAGTTGGAGGAAGAGAGCCAGTTTAAGAAGCAAGTAGTGATTCACACACATAGATCACATACGAGTAGAAGATCAAATACAAAACAAAGCATTTAACGTACTACTTTAATTACGATGTGATTTGAGAAACTGGTTAATTAAACGATTTTAAGATGAAGTTTATAATGTTCTACTAAATGACAAAATAAACTACGTGATTAAAGTGGAAATGTTGAGATTGAAGTTGACATTTCGTGCTTTTTCCCCACCGTGTGCCTTTTTCTCTGTACCCTAATAAACTTTCATATGACACTCAGACAGTGGGCTACAACTCTTCTTTTCACGGCAACTTTGATATGTGACTTCTTTTTAATTTCCGGCACTGTGCGATTTTGTGAATGTGAGCTTTCAAGTTTCTCCAACACGCTATGTCACTCGATCAACTTCATTTTGTTGATTATACCACGGTTTATTTGAACAAATAGTATGTTTTCCTTTGCCTCCACTTGGTATTACGCTGAAATTCTTATATTTTCCCGTGCTTTTCCCATTGTCTTTTCACAGAAGGCTGCGCTTAAGGGCGATTTATATTGATTTGCATATTCAAATAGGCGTAATTCTGGGAGGATTTGGGGCGTTACATAATGCGTGCACGGCGTTAGTTTTCACGCTGATCGGGATTTATGTAACGGAAGAACGTGGAAGTTGATGCGCACAGATTCCTGCATCTGGATTTTCTGTGCGTAAGCACATTTTGGCTTTTGTGCTTACGCCATGTTATAGTGCGAGTTCTATGCACGGCGTTATACATGAGGCCCACGGAGACCTCATTCATCTAGCTGCTTCCCCATTTGGCCATGCCACGGCTGAAACCTTGCTCCGATGAAAGGACCCCTCTTTCCCATGATTCCTGTGATCCTCCATCAGGGATGACTTTACCATAGGCAGGTGAACAACTTGGCAGGTGGGCCGTGGCACCAATTGCCACATTTGGGTACCGAGAAAAGAAATAGAATAGGTGAGGGTTAGTATTCAAATATAACTATCATGTTACTTATGTTTTAAGTATTAAATGACAAGTACACAGACTTTAGATTCCTGAGCAGTGGACACAACCTTCTTACTAACTCATTTGGAGATGTTGTCATAAAGAATGAGACCCAGAAAACCAACATGTTGTCTAAAAAGGCAGACTCATTTATGGGACACACACTGGACCCAATATCGGAGAGAATGAAGAAAACAACTGAGTGCCATTATAAACAACGCTGTACATCCTCTCTATCACTGAAAACTGATGTACTGACATTGTAGGAGAGAATGTGATTTATGGTGCCCACACAGGAGCGTAATAATAATGTAGGAAAAGGAAAATTAATTTTAACTTTACGAAACAAGAACATTCATAATAACACAGGAAGATGGATAGATTTAGATTGGTCAATCAGTTATCAATTTTGACTTTGACAATGGTGGTAATTAATTAAATATATCGGAAAAACTCCTATTTTATTTACCTTACCTTTCTCTGATGTAGGTGTTGTCTCCAGGTTTTAGACTTATGTCAATGTTAGTGAAGCACACTTGTTTCAAGAAACAGAGTTATACAATTTATTGATAAAAACAAGTATTATACATATATGGTAACTTCATATATATGTTGACATACACTGCTCAAAAAATGAAGGAAACATTTAATTGTCGCAATCTAATACCAAGTCAATTAAGCTTCAGGGATATCAATCTGTCCGTTTAGGAAACAGAAGCAGTTGTGGATTTGGTGCAAATGAAAGTGACAACAGGTGCACTGGAGAAGCAACAGGAAAACAACACCCCATAAGGAAATGGTTTTGCAGGTGGTGGCCACAGAAAATTGTTCTCTTCTTACCCTTCCTGAGTGATTCTTCTCTCGTTTTGCAAGTCCTTGTCACTACTGGTCGCGTGAGGCAGAACCTGCAGCAGATTCAGCTTATAGGTAGTTTAGGTGCTCTAGGGTGACACATCCATATGTACCATCGCAAGAAGGTTTCAACAGCATGGACGAAATACAAAGAGACATGAAGAGAGCTGGGTGACATGCAGGCCAGTCAATAGCATCAATGTCTTTGTCATCCGGCAATTGTCTTTTTGCAATTTCTTCTGTAACTTCATAGAGAATAGCATTACTCTTTCTGGCACAAGAATTTAGATTCTTAAGTTCCTTTCTTGAAATAATAAATGCTTCCCAGGCCTTTAAAAACTGTGTTTCGTGCTTGGCTTGGCAGAATCGATTTCAGCTTTCAGCTCCTCAAGGTGGCAGTGGGTCATCACCTTTCTGTTTGTAGAGAAAAAGGTTGTTTCAGAAATTCCCAGTCATTTTTAGTTGTTACAGACTCAAATCAAATGTATGTTTTTATTCTTTAAGAGTAATAACAAGAGCAGCTCACTACTCAAAATGGTAAATCTAGGAAGTGCCCGGAATCAAACCCGTAAACCCTTGATTATGAGTACCACCCAAGTGTTCATGTCAGTGTTGCACCCTAACTCGATTTCTTTTTCTTTGGTTATATACTTGAATAAAAGCGCACTTGATTTGTTATACATGTCCCTTTCATGAAAGTGTTTATTTGATATTTGGACATTTTACGCTTCATGTCATGAAGAAAAGTTTCTGTTTTGGGTATGTGTTTAACATTTCTTGCATCGCATTTGCTGTCATCCTACATTTACAAGGCAATTCTAAATGGTGGCTACATTTACACTTTTTTGCTTGGCAGACACTTTTGTCTACAGAGATTTACAAAAGAGGTAAAAGTAATCGAGTAACATCAGGCTAGGGCCTGCTTGTTCAGTAGTGTAGTAGGACATGTAACACAAGTTGATTGGCACAAGTGAAAAGATGTAATAACTATTACATTTACAAACGTAGGTTAACAATGGATACAAAAAAATAAATAAAACTGATCTAACAGCAAATTAACCAACAGTATAAAATATCAGAGAGCAAAGTTGTTTTTTCAAAAAATTAGACAGATATTCACAGAACAGATGGGTTTTCAATTGATTCTTAAAAACAATAAGGGAGTCGGCAGTACTGGAGGTGGACAGCTCGTTCCACCAGCTAGGATCTACACAGGAAAAGAGTCTGGATGGATACTTGATATCACACAGAGGTGGCATCACCAAACACTGTTCCTTGGCAGACCTGAGTAAGTGAGAAGGAGCATAACACCCCACGATTGTCTCCATATACTCAGGTGCTGACCCATTGACTAGTATGTAGGTGAGCATCAAGGATTTGAACTTAATGCATAATCCAACCAGGAGCAAATGCAGTGACCTGAAGAGAGAAGAGATGTGCTCCAATTTCGACTGATTTTGAATACAGATCAGACTTAATGGACAATTAATTATTTTCCCAAATAAAATTAATAACTTAGTCCTTCCCAACTCTGTTCTCTAGGCAGCAAACAGAGGATAGTCATTCATAAAATTCTGCAAGCTGACTTCTCTTTATACAAGCAAGTACTCCCCACATCTTCTACATACCTCCTGTGTTTAAGACTATTGTGCTCTTTTGATGCATACAGTGCATCTGTAAATTATTCACAGTGCATCACTTTTTCCACATTTTGTTATGTTACAGTCTTATTCCAAAATGGATTAAATTCACTTTTTTCCTCAGAATTCTACACAACACCCCATAACGACAACGTGAAAAAAATTTACTTGAGGTTTTTGCAAATTTATTAAAAATAAAAAAACTGAGAAATCACATGTACAGTACATAACTATTCACAGCCTTTGCTCAATACTTTGTCGATGCACCTTTGGCAGCAATTCCAGCTTTATGTCTTTTTGAATATGATGACACAAGCTTGGCACATCTATCCTTGGCCAGTTTCGCCCATTCCTCTTTGCAGCACCTTTCAAGTTCCATCAGGTTGGATGGGAAGCGTCGGTGCACAGCCATTTTAAGATCTCTCCAGAGATGTTCAATCAGATTCAAGTCTGGGCTCTGGCTGGGCCACTCAAGGACATTCACAGAGTTGTCCTGAAGCCACTCCTTTGATATCTTGGCTGTGTGCTTAGGGTCGTTGTCCTGTTGAAAGAAGAACAGTCTGAGGTCGAGAGCGCTCTGGAGTAGGTTTTCATCCAGGATGTCTCTGTACATTGCTGCAGTCATCTTTCCCTTTAGCCTGACTAGTTTCCCAGTTCCTACTGCTGAAAAACATCCCCAGAGCATGATGCTGCCACCACCATGCTTCACTGTAGGGATGGTATTGGCCTAGTGATGAACGGTGCCTAGTTTCTTCCAAACGTGATGCTTGGCATTCACGCCAAAGAGTTCAATCTTTGTCTCATCAGACCAGAGAATTTTGTTTCTCATGGTCTGAGAGTCCTTCAGGTGCCATTTGGCAAACTCCAGGTGGGCTTCCATGTGCCTTTTACTAAGATGTGGCTTCCGTCTGGCCACTCTACCATACAGGCCTGATTGGTGGATTGCTGCAGAGATGGTTGTCCTTCTGGAAGGTTCTCCTCTCTCCACAGAGGACCTCTGGAGCTTTGACAGAGTGACCATCGGGTTCTTGGTCACCTCCCTGACTAAGGCCCTTTTCCCCCAATCTCTCACTTTAGATGGCCGGCCTATTCTAGGAAGAGTCCTGGTGGTTTTGAACTTCTTCCACATACGGATGATGGAGGCCACTGTGCTCATTGGGACCTACAAAGCAGAAGAAATTATTCTGTAACCTTCCCCAGATTTGTGCCTCGAGACAATCCTGTCTCGGAGGTCTACAGACAATTCCTTAGACTTAATGCTTGGTTTGTCCTCTGACATGAACTGTCAACTGTGGGACCTTATATACACAGGTGTGTGCCTTTCCAAATCATGTCCTATCAACTGAATTTACCACAGGTGGACTCCAATAAAGCTGCAGAAACATCTCAAGAATGATCAGGGAAAACAGGATGTACCTGAGCTCAATTTTGTGCTTCATGACAAAGGCTGTGAATACTTATGTACATGTGAATTCTCAATTTTTTTATTTTTAATAAATTTGCAAAAATCTCCAATAAACTTTTTTCACGTTGTCATTATGAGGTGTTGTGTGTAGAATTCTGAGGAAAAAATGAATTTAATCCATTTTGGAATAAGGCTGTAACATAACAAATTGTGGAAAAAGTGATGTGCTGTGAATCCTGCTTCTGCCATTCCTCCTTAGATTTTCTTGTGTGGTGCTCTTCAAAAACAGAAGAGAAGACATTCTCCTTCTTATTTTATATGGAGTGACAGTAGATGGCGCTATACCAGCGTTTAACCCAACACAGACAGAGGCAGGAGGCACACTTATAAATGTATATTTTTTTATTTTCTTTTTTCTTCACATGTGGGCAACATCTTCCCCGTTTCCCACAAGCATACAACACAGTCTTAAACGCAAGTACAATCTCAATACTTTCCCTTTCTTTCTCCTCCACTCCTCTCTAGTAAGCTTTGTCTCCCTCCTCTGGCTCTCGGAGTGGAGGCCACTGACTCCTTTTATAACACCAGCAGTTGCTTGTTGACCTACTTCCAGCAGCACTTCCAGGTATGGCAGAAAACCCGCCCAACAGGGCTCAGCAGCTGTTACAGCAACTCTTGATCACACCCACGGATCCTGACAGAACTCTAGATAACTCCAACTCCCATGAAGCCCTGCGGGAATCCGAGGCACCACTGCAACCTATGGGGACTGCCATCTAACGTCCTGGGGAAGGTACTGTTCTGCCCCCACTTACTCCCCCATTACTCTCCATGAAGAGGCGTCCTGGCCAGAGAAGGAATCCAGGCCTCTGTGACAATGGACAAAAGTGTTTGCCCCCCCAACACACCTAAAAGTGATTGAGTTCAGGTATTTCATTGTTAGCAGGTGCATCAAATCAAGCACATAGCCATGCAATTTCCATTGACAAACATTGACAGTAGAAGTGTGTGTCATACTGAAGGGTTCAGTGACTAAATGTGCCAGTGTCAGGGGATGTCACCTTTGCCACAAGTCAGTGAAAAAGTGTTGTCTGAAGTGATGAATCATGCTTCATTATCTAACAGTCTGACGAACCAAGTTGGGTTTTGGCTGGAGCCAGTATAATGCTATCTTATAGACTGCATAGTGCATTGTATAAAGTTAGATGTAGAGCAGATAATGGTCTAGGGCAGTTTTTCAGGTTTTGGGCTAAGCCCTTGAATCCAGTGAAGACTACTGTTAATGCCACATTAAAAAAAGACACTTTAGGCAATTACATGCTTCCAACTTTGGCAACAGTTTGTTGAAGGCCCTTTCCTGTTCCTTCATGACTGTACCACTATGTAAAAAGCAGCTCCTTACAAACATGGAGAAACTTGAGTGGCCTCGACCCTATTGGACATCATTGAGATGACTTGAACTGGTGCTTGCAAGCCAGGCCTTCTTGTCCAACATCAGTACATGAACTCAGAAAAGCCCCTTTGGGGAAATCAATACAAGTTCCCACAGAATCATTTCAAAATCTTGTGGAAAGAACAGTGGAGACTGTTATAGAAACAAAGCCAGGGGACAGCTCCATTTTGGTGCCCATGGTATTAAAAAAGGACATCCAATAAGCTCATACAGGTGTTGTAGTCAAGTGTTCACAAAAATTTAGGAATATCATGTATATAACAGCACTTCGACAGTAAAAAGAAACTTTCACAGAACCCTTACATACATCAGAAACATACATCATTTACACACTTAGAGAAGACTGCAAAACAACAAGTTAAATATAACACAGAAATAAACAGACTGTACAACATCATCACAGGGCTTATTCACAAACACATAATGAGTCAAACGTGTGTCACAAATTAATCTAATATGCGCATCTTTATGTGATGGAAGAAAACTGCCATGTACAGGCGGTGACTTGACAAGACTCTGAACCCAGGCTGATGAAGCTTCTTCATTATAGACAACCAAAGATCTATAAACTATAAAATAAGCTAACAGTCTAAGTGTAATGTGTTTGGTTCTTTAGATGTCACCATCAGTAAATTTAAAGAAAATGAAGATGCAAAGCTGGAAAATTACAACAAGAAGCTGCTATCAAATAATACAAATCTGGAAAAATATTACAGACCAACAGTGAGTTACAATCTAGTCACGTTAAACTTCATTCTACAATTTCATCACTTAATAAGAGTCACACTGAGCTGACCTTCAGATTTAGAGCTTTGGATGAATGCTGTCCTGTTATAAACCAGCTGACTCAGGGTAAGTGATGTCCACATGAGTCCCTACTTTCTTTCTTTCAACTTTCTAATGTTGAGCTAACAATTAGATGTTTTCTGTTTTTATTTTTTCTTTCTTAACATAAGCATATGCAGGCTATTTCATTCTGGATACAAAAAAAAAAAAAAAACAAAAAAACAATCCTGTGTACTTTTTATTTTTAATGCACGTTTTACTTTTTTCCTGTGTCTGTTGACAGACTTTTGGACCACTTTATGGGTTTACCATTTTAACTCTATATAACATCAAAGGTCTTTTATAGAAGTCCCCATTTTAATTTCTACCCCAACATGAAAATCTTGTGTTGATGGACTATTGTGACTCTGTAAGGTTCAGCATGTAACTTGTGGACATTACCTGCCTTTCTGTGTCCACTGTTTAAAATATTTTGTGAGCTTCCTTCACTTGCACAAGCTGTCTTGCCAGTAATCTTCACACCTGAAGAATACTCTGATATTCAGTAAATTAGTTATATTAGAAATAAATGCTGTTTTGTCATTAATGCCCTTGAAATTTTGAATCCTTGTCTCTCAACATATTTCTGATTTACTTTATATGATAAATATAGAAGCAGTATTATTTTCCTATGCATTCCAACTAAATAGAATGCAGTTTTGAAGAACATGTTCTGATATTTTTCAAATAAGTAAGAAGTTCTGAAGTAACGCAGTTCTGCTACCTAATCACGGCACTAGAGAGTGATGATGTGTAACACGTTGATGCCAGTAAGAAGCTCGCTGTACTCTGAAGACATGGCAGTAATGGCCAGTATCCAGCTGCTGTCAAACAAGTTTCAATTTTTTTTTCTATTTTTTTTTTGAGTTTATTACCAAATAAGCCAGCATAACTGACATACATTTCTTTTTCCTTCAGACTTTCTTAATAAACACAATAAAACCAAAGAAGAAACAGCAGAGAATAAATACTGGATTGGACTGACTGACCAGAGGAGAGAAGGTCACTTTGTTTGGATGGACAAGAGACCCTGGATGTTAATAACAGGTAAGACAAGAGACAGAAATTAGTCCTTTTAGATACAAATGAGTAGACATAAGGTATTCATTTAAAGGCACAGCTTCACTGAGGGACACAGGGATTGGCAGCAATGCAATGTCACTTGCAACAATGAAATCTAGCAGATAAAAATGAACTCCCGAATGTTCATCAGCATCAAAGCAGGGCACTGAATTCACTAGAATTTCCTCCTGCTCATCACATTCTGCTTTTCAGTTATAAACAGATAAGGTAAAATGGGACCAGGAAGGATTGTGAGGCCTGACATGGGGTTTGTATTCAAAAACAGATTGAGAAATTTGATATTTTCACCGTCACAATATGTACACCCTATGAAGCCAGGTGTGATAACTCTGATGTATGTCGGCCTCTTCTGACATTTGAACCGTAGAAGACTCTGAAGGCAGGTTTGTCTCAATTTCCAGCTTGCCTGATTGAGAGTAGTGCACCAGTTATTTATAGGAAAACTTCACACATTACTGATTTAACAGTCATTGTCAGACATCACAGGGAAAACAGGATAGATATTCTCCACCCTAACACAAAATTAATATATAACTCTTTTTATCATTTACTGATATTCTCATTTAACTTTTCTTACATTTTGTGTTCACTTCTATGCCCTTATTGATGGTGACACACTTACTCACATTCTCAGAAATAAAGTAAAAGTGTAAAGCCAGCATGTCTTACCGTGGTCTTCCTGACATTGAGCTAAAGAGGGGTGTAACTTCAGCCTAAAATCTCCAAATTGTCAACATGAACCCAAATAGAAAAGAATTGATTATTTGCTTTGAATGTGAAGATTAATGTCAGGTTCAATGTGAACTACAGAGATAGACAAAGTTTTAAAATACAGAGAGACTGTCCATATAACAGATATTAAGTTAGGATGAAAAGCATGACAGTCTGTTCTCACTGGGGTGGCAGTGCCAGCGGCCATTGTTTCATCTGGCCTATTAAATAAGTGGGATCTGCTGCCACCTGGTGACAACCAAGCTGATCTGCAGGTTTACTGTAACCAGTTCATACTACACACCTAAACCAGTGGCCAGGGTTATCTCACCAGCAGAGGGCTGTTCTTAAATTTGTGTAGCCTTAAATAATTAAACTCTCCACATGCTCTTATGATTGAAATTACTGTAATTATTTTAATTATAGTACCTTTCATACAGTTTTGCTGCTCCAGTGTATTAGATAGAAAAACAGATAAATAGCGCTTTATTTGTCCCTGGATATTGCTTTTTAAATAACCCTTTAAATAAGTACACACACACACACAACACACACACTCACAAACATGTCAATTAAAAAAGGAAGATTTCCAAAAAGTGAGAGTGAGGACAGGCAGCAGAAAATTTCCATCAACAGGAACAGGCAATTATTGCCGTAATTCTCTTTAAGACTAAATGTCTCTTGTAGATAGTAGAAAGTTGAAGCAAAGAAAGCTTCTAGAAGTAAAAGAAAGTGAAGAAGAAGAGAATTGTAATAGGGAGAGTGGATGCAAGGAAATCTTATACTTAACTTTAAAAAAATTCAGTAAACTGGACATAGAGGATCCAAAACCGTAACATGAGACACATTCAGTTATTCATTCTGTAAGATATCCATCCATCCATTAACCAACCCGCTATATCCTAGCTACAGGGTTACGGGGGCCTGCTGGAGCCAAACCCAGCCAACACAGGGTGCAAGGCAGGAAACAAATCCCGGGCAAGGCGCCAGCCCATCACAGGGCACACACACACACACACCAAGCACAGTTTAGATTCACTAATACACCTAACCTGCATGTCTTTAGACTGTGGGAGAAAACCGGAGTGCCCAGAGGAAACATACGCAGACACAGAGAGATCATGCAAAGTTAGGGAGGACCTGGGAAACGAATCCAGGTCTCCTCACTGTGAGGCAGCAGCACTACCCACTGCGCCACCGTGCCGCCCCTGTAAGATTTTCAGGTGCTAAAACTTTAACAACAAGAAGAAGATTCTTAACCCGTAATGCCTTAAGGGATGTTTGGCATTTACAGTATGCTCATAAATTACATAATCCAAAAGGAAACATTACATTATTCTGTAATAATTATCATAAAACATGCTAGTCTTTCTCTTTGTGAGTCACAGTTATACTTCATAACTTTCTACTTGAGAATGTTTTGCACTCTGATTTGCATTTTGCAGGTAGCATAATAATTCTAATGCATTTAACAAGCAATTCCTACATTTTTTTTTCTTTTCTGGTGCTAAATATCTGCTGTTGATTTTAAGGCGTTATTATAGTTATTATTAAAAACATTTATAGAAGAAGTACCAAATACACCTTTTACCTTCAAATACAAAATATAGCCAGACCACATGTATAGCGATGTATTTAATGACACATTTCCTGTCACTTGTACACATTTTATTGAGCCATCAGACGTATGTTGTGATTGTTCTGATTGTGAGCTGCCCATGTTTCTACATTCTTGGCTGTAGTAATGATGATTAACAAAATATTTTTGCTCTCTCTTTTTACTCAAACAATTGGTTCAGTCATTTTCTTCAGAGTTTCTGCCACTGTTCACAGCTCATGCTTTCCTACATGTGAAATCCTAAGCAAGGCAATCTGTTTAGAAACAAAAATAACCGCTGCAGGTATTTTGTACATTTCTTTCAAAATTAAAGAGTATATTGGTTCAAACTTATGGGTAAGTGCAAATGAATATTTGCTTAACTCACACAAGTCGTTTTATAATTTGTGCTGTCATAATGTGGTGTACAGCGTATCTCAATATCAGAAACACCTCAGATGGCTTATTAGATGATATTTCCACTGCCAGGTTAATAAATTTCAACATTAAATAGCAAAAGAAAAAATGACAGGTACTTTAAAATATAACTGTAAAATATATTGTATATCTACAATTTACTGTATATTTAAAAGATAATCTATATATATAATTCACTAAGGCAAGACAACCATGAAAAGCACGCCGGAAGGGCGTGGATTCACTAAGCCGCGACAAGTGAGACACCTATGGCGCACAAGGAAGGAGCCACGCCCACCAACTCCATTGGATACGGCGACAACTTCGCAGGGCCACGCCCACCAAGTCGGACGAGGACACAGAAAAAGTGGCGTCATTTATATTCGTCTGTCGAGGAGGCCACATGCGGTGCAGGGCAGGTTAATGTCATGCACCTCCGAGCTACGTTGACTGTTCATAGAGGCGAGTTTCTCGCGGAGGTGAATCGCCATATGCAGCAGGTGAGGGGTATCTCATGGGATCTTTAAAACAATCCTTTACAACTGAGGTTAAAACACAATGAAGTAAGCAGTCTTTAAAAACCGATTTTTCGGTTACAACGCATGACCGCTTGCACCATAGCAAACTGTTTTACACACTACATACAGATTCGCATCCGCGACAAACATGCGTCTTCTTAGATGCTCCTGCAGGAACACGGAAGACGTTTTCCTACCCACCAACACTCCTTTTCACCGGCCGCGTCCCTCGCTCTCTAGGCATTCACACTGCCTGCCCATGTGCCCGGACGCAAAACTCACCGACCACCCAGTTAGCCTCTTTGTCTTTGCTAGGAGTCCACATGCACGTCTAAGCCACGTTGACTTTTCATTATTCTTTTTGGTTTCGACACCATGAAAAACCATGCGAAAGGAACAACGAAGCCCCGCCCAGAAACTCTACCCCTCCTCCCACGTGCTCAGGAACGCACCTCAGACCACTGCCCGCCAAATCAAACAGCTCATCAAACACATACTCACTCGCATTGGTCTGTGCTCCGGTCCAAACTCAGCTGTGAGCCACGTTGACTATTCTTTTGCCCTCCATGGCTGCCGCTTCAAATGTATTTCATGGAAACAACAATTCTTTCAATGTTATGGAAATTCCTGCTTCAGGTAATTGTTTGTTTCTGTCAGTCGGGTTTTTTTTGAAGAAATGTCATTGACGAAACTGTTGCTCTCAAACTTCGTGACATGGCTCTTAGCTTTGTTTGCCAACATTGGGATAACCGGTGACGTGGTGTCCGTTGTTCTTAGTCACAGAGGCATTGTTATACAGTCTGCTCAACAATACGCTGATTACATGAATACGTCCGGACTCTATGGTGCAGCGTGTCAAATGGTTTGCGAGGGGTATCCCATGGGATCCTTAAAACAATCCTTTACAACTGAGGTTAAAACACAATGAAGTGAGCAGTCTTTAAAACTGAGTTTTCGTTACGACGCTCCACCACGTGCTCCATGGCAAACTGTTTTACACGCTACATACAGCAATTCGCATCCGCGACAAACATGCGTCTTCTTAGATGCTCCTGCACTTTGTTCACACCCCCCTCCCACCTCGCTACTACCGTGGTCAGGTGTCTTGGTGGATTATATATAGAAAGGCAGCGAAACCGCACAGAGCAATGAAAAGTCTACAGTTCCATCTTTTCATTCACTTTCTGTTGTATCCTCAAACCCTCCCTTTTTAGACAACGGTGTCTTTCCAGAAGTGTTTAGCATTCAATAAATAATTATGCATGACATTGACCGTGTGTCTACCTGGCGTGGGTAAGCCGTTGAGCCCCATTCGGGCTGCAAACCGTGGAATTCCCACTAAGTGCAACTCATACGCTCCCCAGGGCCGATCCTGGCGACGGGCAAAAACGTGGCGGCCAAACTCAAAGGCGGCCGTTGAGGAGACGTGCAGCAGCCGGCAACGCTGCGACCGGCGGCTGTCCGCCTTTGAATTTTAAAGTCTGAGCGCGGCCGACGACTATAGCAGCGGCGGCGTTTGCAGTGAGCAAAGTTTGACAAAGTGGCGTGTATTGTAGTCGACGCGTTGATGCCTATTAGGGACTCCACATACATAGCGATTTGCTCGCGGCGGCAAAAAGCCTTTGATGGTCGCCGGCTCATCGCACGCTCTGTCTGAACGGTTCCATTGCTTACCATGTGTTTACGCACGCTCTCTAAATGTGTGTAGTCCCTTAGTCAACGTTCAACTTGCAGTTTCATAGTTGCGTCGCGGCGATAGATTTCATGTGAGACGCGTCGTTCCTCAATGGGATTGCGAGTCAAGAGAAGCGGCAAAAGACAGCGGAGCTGCGGCGATCTCTGAATTGACTGTCACTGTGTGCAGAGCTGCCTGTCGCTTAGAGCGATTAAATAAACCGGCTTTCTAATCTAATCTGGTTTGATTTGAAATTAATCGTTTGAAATTAAATTTTATTTATACATCCCGACTCTAACCCTAACACCGTCATAATCCTGTTTGAAGTAGTACATGTAATAGTAATATCCGTCATATCATAATAGAAAATAGGTACGTAGGGCGGCGAAACCACATTCGCACAAAGGCGGCCGTCTACCCGGATCGGTCCTGGCGCTCCCACTGGTTGCGTCGCGACAAACGTCGTCTTCTTAGATGCTCCTGCACTTTCTACGCACCCCTCCCACCTCGCTACTACCGTGGTCAGGTGCCTTGGAGGATTATATATAGAAAAGCGGCCAAAACCGCACAGAGCAATGAAAAGTCCACGTCAGTCACATGTGCATCTGGACTGTGTAAAGACGACGACACAAGTGACAAGTTGGAGGTGGGCACGTGACCGGGCAGTACATACTGAACGAGAAATCAGCAGACTAGCATGACGGACGGAGCTGAATGGACGTCCTTCTCTCCTCCCGTTCCATTCTTCGTGCCCTGAACCCCCATCCCTCCGTCTGGCGCGAGGATGATCCGCCGGTTTTCAGTCACGGACGATTGTGTGTTGGTTCGTTACGTGCATTGTTACAATGTTGCTTTTCTTGCTGATTTATTACATTACCGGTGTTTCAAATGTTAATTTTCTCCCTGTGCTTAAAATTCATTAAAAAACCGGCCTGATTATGTGTATGGTATGGTACCTTGGGTTGGCTAGTATTTTTATATTATTGTTGCCTGTATTATTCCTAGTACTTTAAAATATACTAAGAAATATATTTTTATATTTTTAAAAAATATATTGCAATATAAAAATGACAAAATTTAAATATTTTACAATATATTAGAGTATATGGTAATAAATTATTATATATTTATCCTTGAAGTTTAACATATTGTAAAATATATTCATATTGATATAAATGTTTTATTTAAATACATTTGACATTTATTTTATTTTTGTAAGAGTATCAAGAAGGCAGTGGTGAACATTCAAGTCTTTCTCAGCTCTTTTAAAGTTGGGTCATGGACCCCTGAAATGTGTCTTTTTATTGTTCTTATGCTAACACAATGGCATCTCATTGTTTTCAAACACTGTGGAGTTTCTTTTCACTACAGGATGCTAGCAGTTCCACTTTGCTTCTTTCTTCTTTGTAACTAGTAGTGAAAATGACAGTAATAGCAGAATTTTATAAAAATATAGTATATATAATAAATAAATATAAATATAATATATAATAAAATATATATATATATATATATATATATATATATATATATATATATATATATATATATATATAATATGAAGTCATTTCAATCTATTTTTGTGTAGCACTCTGTAATAAGTACAGGTTTGGATGATTCCCTCAAATCTACCTTGTTAATACATTAACAATAAATTGCTTACAATATTAACATCATTAAACACCAAAACCTTCTTTAGCACAAAGTAAAATGGGTCAGTTGCAATTTACTTGACACAAACAAATCACAACAATACAGATTCCTCAGAACTTTGATAATATATGAATTAAAAGTTGTGGGGGTTGTGGAGTACTGCCGGCTTCGTGCTCTGGCCCTGACCCCCAGGCCTCCAAGAGGAGCTTTCCCGACAGCAGGATCGTGCCCCGAGTTCCAGCAGGGCCTTATGGACTATGTAATGTTTTTACACAGCCCTGCTGGATACCTTGGGGGCCACCAGGAGTTGCTGTGGGGGCTTATGGGCTCTTTTGCCTTATGACCGGGAGTGCACACGGTCATGTGGCGGGAAGGAACGACGTGCTCCCGGGTTGAAGTAAAGGACTGATTGCCCTGACCCAGAAGGAATAAGGAACTGTGGACTGTTGGAACAGGAACACCTCCGGGTCAGGGGCAATAAAAAGGCGGTGCCTCACTCCAGACATCGAGCTGTGCTGGGATGGAGAGGAGCAAAGTGTCTGGGTGAGGAGGAGAGAGAATATTGTGTTTATTTGTTGGGTTAATTATTTATGAGTAGTGTGGAAGGTGATTGGTGCACTGTGAACCATAATAAAAAGTCTTGAAATTTTACCTGGTGTCTGGAGTTGTACCTGACGGTTCAAGGGAGCACTAGCGCCCCCTACTGCCACAGGGTGTAATATGAGGATTACTGCCTTCAGACTTGAAAATTCAGCGTTACTCAAATCAAGTCACATTCATCAGTTAGCTTCATTGTTATACTGTAATAACAAAAGTGTGTTTATTCTTCTGTTTCTGGTATCTGAGGACCTCACACTAGGAACACAAAGTGTGTCTGAGATATCTGACTCTGGAGTGCAGCTACCAGTTCAGCACTGATAACTCCTCTTTCTCTTGCAGCTTCTGGGGCCAAAGAGATTATGATGGTGGGTATGAGCCAGACAACTGGACTAAGAATAATCGTAATGGAGAGGACTGCATTCAGCTGCAGGTGAACAATAAATATGATGGCTGGTATGATGGAGATTGCAGTGATAAGCAGAAGTGGATCTGTGAAATCACAATGGCTTGACTCCATACTGAAAGTGGGGACAAGAGAAAATAAAAGAGCAGCCAACATCAGACCAGAACAACATCACAGGGGAGCAATGAAGAAATAAAGTGGGGCTTTGACAGGCAGACCACCACCATCAGCTCATTTCTGAATTCAGTGGACACAGCACTCCACATCTCCAGTGACTTCATTATAATACTCAACTTATTTTTATTTACTGTGTGCTCTTGAGATACTATTATATAGTTTAATTTTTTATATTTTATGAATTGCTTCAGTAGAGAATACAACATTTTATTTTATTAAAAACATTTATTAAGTGTATTTTTAAATCTGTGGAGATGTTATTTTTCTCAGCTCGTAACTCTGTAAAGTTTCATATAAGACCCTCATTGCCCAGACACACTTGATATAAAGTGGCAGTAGACTTCATCCACGCCTGTTGAGGTGGCAACCAGAAGCACCAAATGATTTGAATTTGCTAAATCGAACTTCACTCAAATCCTTTTTATTCCTGATAATCTGTTTCAGAAAAGCTCTCAGGTGCCTTAAGACATTGAAATGTTGTCAAAACGTCATTCACTGAATGTCACATTTTACTTAATGCCATATTGATGTTTATAAAACACAGTGATGATTTTGTTAAGTGTGCCATCATAAGCTGAGTTTTGGTGCTCTGGCTGTTCTGATAAATCACAAGGCAGGCTGATGCTGTGCAGTTTAATGCGACTCGTGTTGGCCTGTTAATTGCTACGAGCTAAATGGAAAAAACTAAACTTGGAGCCATCCTGTAAAGATAGAGAAAAGAAAGAAGAAGCTAGAAGAATACATTACTGTCATTGATGGCTTGAGCTAACAGGGTTAGAGGCAGAGGTCTTGGTGTCAGGGGGGCAAATCCAAGTAGAATGTCTGCTTAGAGCAGTCAAATCAAATGAGGCTGATGTTGGTGTAGCACTGATAAATGGATGAATCAACTCAGGTACATCATGGATGAATGAATAAATCAACTCCAATAAACAGGCAGTTGGAGCCAAAGGTGATCTTGGCACCACTGGGCACAAAGCAGGACCCAACTTGACACACTCACTCGTACAGAGCCAGTCTGTAAATCCCACTAATATCTGACATCTTATGTGAATACTTATGTACATGTGATTTCTCAGTTTTTTTAATTTTTAATAAATTTGCATAAACCTCAAGTAAACTTTGTTCACGTTTTCATTATGGGATGTTGTGTGTAGAATTCTGAGGAAAAAAATTTATTTAATCCATTTTGAAATAAATCTGTAACATAACAAAATGTGGAAAAAGTGATGCGCTGTGAATATATGTTTGGTGAACATGTGTGTGCCAACACATTGACTTACAATCACGTAGCATAATGCTTATTGTTATGCAAAAATTTGAAATGTTGTAGTTGCATTAAGTCTGTAACCCTGTGCTATCACAAAAGACTGAGTTGGTAGTTTCTAGATGATTTAATGAACTTTTGCTGTGGAATGTTTTGGTTGCAATTTGTTTAGCAGGGGTCTGAAATAAAGAGACATAAATGCAATTCTGAATTAAAATTATGAGACTTCTTTGACTATTCTAAGAGTTTCTGTCTTTTCCCCAAGTTATGCCTTGGTTGGCAGTGGGTTCGTCATGAGAAAGTGCTAGACTAAGGATCTGGAGAAGATTTCTTCAATCCAGCAGACAAGATGTTTTTATAACCTTCTGAAGCTATTTTACTACTATTGTCAATAATTACGTACTCCAAAAAGAAGTCAGATAACAAAATGGCTATAGTTTGCAAGATTACTTAAAATGCTTCTTGTATCCCTGGCATCTTTCACTATGCATCCCCATGCTGAGCCTGCTGTTTCTGTGCTGGTAGCAGCAATTCAACCAGCTGAATAGGGAATGGAAGCTCATGCAGCTCAGATCCTGCATAAAACTATTTCATGAACGATGGAAATATGAGAATTTACCCCAATAAGGAATAATTTACTATGAATGAGACTCTTGCAGCAGCTGTCTAAGGATGATTAGCTTATCAAGAGCTCATGTAGAACTAAATCTAAGATAGCTAAGGTGCAATGAACTGTTCAGCCATTTTAAGTAGCTGTACTCAAAACAATAAATGGACCAAATGGTGACATGTGTGAAGTTAGTCATCAGGTACCTTCCATAAATGTGTGGCCCACTCTAATGCTAGTACAATATACTGTATTATCTAGCAATGGTCCACTCAAACTCTGAAATAAATTACAATAACAACAACAACATTTATTTATATAGCACATTTTCATACAAACAATGTAGCTCAAAGTGCTTTATATGATGAAGAAAGAGAAAAAAGACAAAATAAATAAGAATTAAAATTAGGTAAGACTAATTAACATAGAATAAAAGTAAGGTCTGACGGCCAGGGAGGACAGAAAAAACAAAAAAGAAACTCTAGACGGCTGGAGAAAAAAATAAAATCTGCAGGCGTTCAGAGGCCACAAGACTACCCAGCCCCCTCTAGGAATTCTACCTAACATAAATGACCTCACAATCAGTGCTCATTGTATTCAGGGTTCTCATGGAAGAATTTGATCATGACGGTAATGTGGACTTCTGACCTTTAATCCATCAATGGAGGGACATCACGGTGCTTTGATCAGGTGGTGGTGGCGCAGATCACCACCACAGATAACCAGAAAAAGAACAGAAGAGAAATTAGGGGTTAGTATGGAGTCACCATAAATAATAATGATGATTAATTGAAGATACAGAGCATCAGGATTAAACTAAGATGAAGCTATAAGAAAGCCATGTTAAAGTAATGTGTTTTCAGCAGTGTTTTAAAGTGCTCCACTGTATTCCACATTTTAGGTGCATAACAGCAGAAGGCCACCTCACCACTTCTTTAAAGTTTAGCTCTTGGAATTCTAAGTAGAGACTCATTTGAAGATCTAAGGTTACAATTTGGAGTGTAAGGTGTAAGACATTCCAAAATATAAGATAGAGCGAGAATATTTAAGGCAGTATTTTAAAGTCAATTCTAAATAACACAGGTAACTAGTGTAGTAACATCAAAACTGGAGAAATGTGTTTGGAATTTCTTTTCCTAGTTAAGATTCTAGCAGCTGCATTCTGCATTCGTTACAATCGATTGATTTCATTTTTTTGGGTAGTCCTGAGAGGAGTGTGTTACAGTAATCTAGTTGACTGAAAACAAAAGCGTGAACTAATTTTTTAGCATTTTGCAATGTTATAAGAGGTCTAACTTTTGCTATAAGTGAAAAAATGCAGTCCTAGTAATCTGATTAATATCCATCCATTATCCAGCCTACTATATCCTAACTACAGGGTCATGGGGTCTGCTGGAGTCAATCCCAGCCAACACGGGGTGCAAGGTAGGAAACAACCCCCAGGCAGGGTGCCAGCCCACCGCTGGGCGCACACACACATAAGCACACACACACACACGCCCACACACACACCAAGCACAAACTAGGGACAATTTAGAATCGCCAATGCACCTAACCTGCATGTCTTTGGACTATGGGAGGAAACCGTAGCACCTGGAGAAAACCCATGCAGACATGGGGAGAACATGCAAACAAAGCAAATCTGGCTCTTCTAACTGCGAGGCAGCAGCGCTACCAAATGCGCCACCCAATCTGATTAATATGTGATTTAAAATTCATGTCAGAGTCAATTGTTACCCCTAAATTCTTTACCTCCATCTTGACTTTTAATCCTTATTCATCAAGTTTATTTCTAATAACCTCATTATATCCATTATTGCCAATCACTACAAATTAGTTTTGTCTTTTTTAGTTTGAGAAATTTACTACTCATCCTTTCAGAAAAAGTAAGACATTGTATCAGTCAGGCACTATTGATAAATACAGCTGTGTGTCATCAACATAGTTGTGGTAGCTCACGTTCTGCACCAAGATAATCTGACCTAACGGAAGCATGTAAATCGAAAAGAGTAGCGGACATAGGATAGAGCCTTGTGGAACGCCATATAGAATATAGAGTCTTCAATGTCTTCATATATAAAGTTTTTGAAGTATAATTACCACAACTAACAAAGAATTTTCTACCTGCCGTGTAGGATTCAAACCAATTTAAGACACTGCCAGAGACGCCCACCCACTGACAAATGCGATTTCTAAGATAAATGGCTTCTGTCTGCATTTTCCCGCAAGTCATTTACTACTTTGACAAGTGCAGTTTCTGTGCTGTGATTTGTCCTGAAACCCGACTGAAACTTATCAAGAACTAGCAGAATACCCGCACTTCGCAGCGGAGAATAGATATCTACATATACACACACATATATATATATATATATATATATTATACATACCTATCTATATCATATATACACACACATACATACATACACACACACAAATTATATATATGTGTGTATGTATGTATGTATGTATGTATGTATGTATATGTATATGTGTGTGTGTGTGTGTATATATATATATATACATATACATATACATATATACACATACATATACTTGTGTGTATGTTTGTATGTGTCTATATGTGTGTATATAGCTTTGGTCACTGAGTGCAAGGGAAAAAAAAATAAAATATATTCTATAAGTTATTAAACAGTAAAACATTAACGTTTTAAGAAGTACAGGTACATTGAGCACTACTGGAGTGGTTGCGGGTAAACTACATTTTAAAGACTGTATAACACAACAGGTAAGTAGTACTAGCAGCAGGTAAAATATATATGGATCATCTCTCGGTAGTAGATCACTTTTGAAAGGCGCTACGGCGGCTGTGGTATAGAAATTATGTTTTCTATGTGAGCGTTCAAATTTGTACCTCTGGTAATGTGCCTTACCGGCAATTAAAGAAAATTATTTTTGTGTCCTCTGCAGTGTTAAGAGAAAGGTTTTGGTTTGGGATAAAAGGAAAAAGGTGTAAAGAAAGGAAAGTTGCCTTTTTCTTTTATATAGTATAGAGATGTGTTCGCTGGCGTTATAATCGCCTTTTGGGGACAGTCGCGGTGGGTCTTGTCTAGACTGGTGAGACGTCCCGCCATTAATCAGCTGTGATGGCACTGTCAGTCCTCCACTCGTGTGCGTGTCTTCATAATCCGAGTTTAGGACCTCATAATCGTATACGTGCAAAAGAAAGTGTGAATCACCTTAATATTATTTTGCCGTGGTGTAGAAAAGGGGTCCTGTGTTTGCACTTGTCTGGGCTATAGCGCAGGGGGAGGATGAAAAAATTAAAAGTGCTCACTTTGACTTAAGGCAGAAGCGCAGTCAGCGTCTCAAAGGCGGCACAGCTATGCAGCGCTGGCTGCTCGACTTTTGCTGGGCAGGAGACCCCTTTTGTACACACGCGTTCATGATATCAAAAGTCTCAGCGCTCTTTGGAGGTCATTTATATATATATATAGCAAAATACCCGCCTTGAGCGAGAAGTAGTGTGTTAAAGAAGTAATGAAAAGAAAAGGAAACATTTTAATAATAGCGTAACATGATTGACATTGTCATGAGTGTTGCTGTCATATATATGCCTGCCTAAATAAGTCACCTCGCTTTGCTCTTACTTTTTACCGTTCATTTAATCATGGCTAGTGGCGGAAAAATTATAAAATGGAAGGAGGATGGCTTTACCAAAACAATTATTGATGGCGAATCGATTATTCATAAAGCTTGAATTGGTGATCTGTTTTCTGTGTTAACCTCATATTTTTCATACTTCTTCTCAAACTAAGGTGGTGCGAGGGTAAAATGAATCGGGATGCGCTGATCAATGTAATCGGTGTACCAGGAAATCATGCATTGACAAAAGCTCCCCTTTGCTTGTAATGCAAAGTGTGATTAAATGCATTATTTTTTAACGCGTTATGGAGCACATGCATCGAAGCTTCTCAGCTGTGCTTGTGCTAAGAAAAGGAAAGATTTTAAAAATAGCGTAACACGATTGTCAATGTGACCTTTTGTAAGTAGTGCCTGGAGGATTCAGTGTGGAGAAACTCTAGAGACAGCGTGTGTATTAACTTGTGGATTTTTCTGTGAGTATTTGGTGGCAGTCTGACGAAGTTGCTTCGGAAGACGCGTTAGCCACGGAGCTCAGCTCAGAGCGAAATGAGATGAATGGGAGGGGAGATGATGACGTGACTCCCCCACCCGCCTTAACTGTCAATCCCCCACAAACACAGTCTCTTGAAATTTGCATAAGCACACCCCTTCACCTACAATTTTAACTTAGTTACAAAGTGATCAAAACTCTCGTTTATATCCTGCGTCCTCTCATTAAACTTGTATCCCGCATTACCTGTGGGCATGTGAAACGCCAGCGGTAGCCTGTCTATGAACTTAATTTAAAGTTTAGGTTTACACCTTGCTTTCTTTCCGAGGTAGCAGCACTCATGAATATGGTAGTATATGTCACTCGCTCGCATCTTATTGTTTCGCTGCCTTCTCAATTATATAATACATGTTTTCTTAAGCGCTTTTTGGAGATCTTCCTGGTTTTCTACGTACTGCGTTGACAGTCAGTTCACGTGATTACGTGGGAGGCGTGATGATGTCACACGAAACTCCGCCCCCCACGTCTTTCCGGCTCAACTCCATTACAGTTAATGGAGAAAAATACCTTCCAGTTATGACCATTAGGCGTAGAATTTCGAAATGAAACCTGCCCAACTTTTGTAAGTAAGCTGTAAGGAATGAGCCTGCCAAATTTCAGCCTTCTACCTACACGGGAAGTTGGAGAATTAGTGATGAGTCAGTCAGTCAGTCAGTCAATGAGTGAGTCAGTGAGTGAGTCAGTCAGTCAGTGAGGACTTTGCCTTTTATTAGTATAGATAGCATGTTTATTGAGGTAATTATTAAGGTGCATAATGACTGCCTTCTCTAGAATTTTACTTAAGAAAGGCAGCTTAGAAATAGGTCTAAAATTATCAAGGAGTCAAGATTATTTTTCTTGAGCAGGGGTTTAACTACAGCAGTCTTAAGACAGTCGGGGAAGACCCCGTATCTAATGACGAGTTTACTATGTCAAGAAAATTATCAATTAGCATGCCTCATACTTCTTTGAAAAAACTTGTTGGTATTGGGTCAAGGACGCAGGTGGAGGGTTTCAGTTGAGAAATTATTCTATGTAAATTAGGTAGACCTATCCTGGTGAAAGAATTTAATTTGTTTATAATGGAGTACCGGGGTTTAAGAGGATCAGTATTGTAGCGATATACTATATTATTTCTAATAGCATTAATTTTTTGATTAAAAAATACAGCAAAAACCTCACAAGTTTCACTGGGAGTATTTTGGATGCATTTTGGAGACGATTAATTGTAGAGAATAAGACTGTGGAATTACAAGCATTGTTATTTATAATTCTAGAGAAACAACACCGCTTCTCAAGACAGATAAGTTGTTGTATTCTGTTATTGTAACCTTCAATATCTCATAGTGGATAATCAGTTTAGTTTTTCTCCATTTATGCTCAGCTCTCTGGCATGTTCTCTTTAAATTAAACTGTCCTGTCCTCTACACAGACTACGTGTTTTGACAGGCAGATAAACACCTTTCCTTATCCAAAACTCTACAGACGTCGTTTCTTTATCCACAGGTTTATTGGAATTAAAAAGGGTGAAACTAAAACAGAAAAAAAAAGATACAAAACGCTAAGT
The DNA here is from genome assembly GCF_016835505.1 of Polypterus senegalus. NCBI lineage: Eukaryota > Metazoa > Chordata > Cladistia > Polypteriformes > Polypteridae > Polypterus > Polypterus senegalus. Next base: position 228,301,856 of record NC_053157.1, on the reverse strand, counting down.
GGCTTTATATTAACAACAAACATATCCTCTAAATGTATATTTGATTTACTGACCATAGTATTTGTAAAATAAGGAAAAACTGAATGACAATAAGAGGCCTCCCTTACTTTAGGCAGCCTTATCCACTGCAGAACTATACCAAATCTGCACTAATCTTGGAGGCTGAATTTATGTTAATGTTATGGTTAATCTTTTTGTGGTTATTTTCAGTCAGGTATGCTAATATTATAATGCTCTCTAAAAATCTCTCTAAAAATGTGTATATTGATGAAGCAGACTTAATTTTCTTGCAATATTTATTTTCTTTTAAAACTATGAAAAAGATAAAAATGATTTGGTTTCCATCCTGCTTGTGTTATAATATTGTTTAGAGGAACTGACTGTGATTAAACTTCTATATAATTACATGAATATTTCCTAATTTTGTTCAGTTTGTTAGAGAATGTACCACATTCTGAAGTCAATAAAGACCTCCATCTCTTGATTAATATTGTGGCTTATTTTTTTCTTCCACGTTGTTGTTGATTGGGAAACATGAAGCCATAGTGAAGTAGGTAGGGCAGAGTAAACTGACATCTGTCTAAACACCTATTAATCACCTAAAACACCTAAAAGACAATAAGTCAAATGATCATAAATGTTTAACAAAATTCTTCCTTAAAGATGAAGATTTTCAGCAGGAAATCATCCTTCCTTTTTGATTTTTTTGTCTGTTGATTTCTGTTATTTTTGACCACATGACTGACATCTCAAACAAACTGTATGTTAGTAAAAAAACCTAAAGATTCAGTGTGAAACACTTGACAAACACAGTCTGACCATATTAGGCCAGATTACATTTTTAGACAAGACTTCATCTTCCTCTTTTCTTCCCTCATTTTGCAGATTGCAGCAGACATGGAGACAGATGACATTTACAGCTCACTTGAGAGATCCACTGAAGATGTTTATGCCACCGCAGAACAGACTAAACAGGATAAGGAAGAACACCACACAGGTAGGTCCTATCAGCCACTAATAATTAGACTCTTTACATTGTATGCTACAACGTTTACTCCTTTACTACTTAAACCAGCAGTTTACATAACAGCAGTAGCACAACTGCACCAGTGTTGAGGCAACTTCTGACAATGTCATCTCCTTGCCTCTACTTCTTTTTCACTAACTTACAAGAAAAGTGGAGATAAAATCTCTTTGTTGTCTTTTATGATCACCTAATCTGTATCTTTAACATCTCTGATGTGAGGTAGATTGTCAAGATACAAATGGTGTTTCTCCGTGGTGTTGTGATTACATGTATAATGAGAGATTATAAAAGAAGCCCACATTTGTAGGATGGAATCTTTATGCTGTCTGCCAGGACAGGGCAGCTTCTGTAAAGATGGGCTGAGTCCGCAAACTGGCTTGTGACTTTGGTGTGTGGATGTGGTGCCATGTGGAGAAACTCATCAAGAGCAGATTTAAGTACTGAAAAGGCTGGTGTGGTAACAAACAGAAGAAAAAGGAAATTGTATGGGGTTTGGTCTTTAACACCATCACTGCAACTTAACAGCACAGAACACGATACAAAACTACATCATGCGATACAAAACTACATCATGGCTGCTGTGTTCCTAGAAAGACGCATAAAACATTTAATAATCATAGCAGTTTATAAAGAAAATCAGTTTCCAAGAACATCTATTCAAGAGGTTCTCTATTTCAGTCCTGGGGACTGCTGTGGCTGCAGGTTTTCATTCCAACCAACTTATGCTTTTAATGTAATTGTTCTGCCCCACATCTTGTTAGTTGAGACTGTTATTTGTTAAACTGTGCTCCCCCTTCATCTTGTCATTTATTAACACACCTGTCAGTCACGTCCCACACTCACAGTGGTACTATAAAAGTCTATGAAACTCACGTAAAGCACGTAGGTCCCATAATAAACATTTGAATACAATACACCCCATGTGTCTCACGTAGGCACCCCTTTATCTCTTGTTTCGGTCACGTCCAAAACGTATCCTTAGGGTATATAAACCCCTGGGTCTGGTTAGTTGTGGTACGCAGCAATTTGAACCTCTGTCTACGTGCTTCTCTTTGTCTTGATCCAACCGTGAAAATCACTCGCCTTGTAAGTGTCTTTTAAAGCTCTATTGTTTAATGTACACTGTCTGCTATGTATTGCTTTGTAAATTATTCTTTATTGTCTTTGATTGTACACATGTAAATGCCTGTATGTTTCTTTTGTATATATTTCAGTTTACAACGAAGTACGTCCAGTAAAAGCCTTCAAGATAGCTCGCTCACCCCTTGTCGTTTTTTATGTGGCTGTACCGAGTTGTTTAGGCTCTCTGCGGCCACAAAGTGCGGAGTGAGGCAGAAAAGTAATTTTTATTCCAAACCAGCATGTGTTTATATGTGTTCAATGGAGATGAATTTGTTTTTCTTGTTTTTCCTTAATCTTACTCTTAAATATGTTGGTGTTTTTTAATTTTCTTGTTATTCCAGCTGTTTCTCAATAATGAGCACACAACTAACCTTTTCTGCAATCGTTAACATTGTTATATTTAAATATAAATATAACTTTTACAAATAGCCAAATTTACACATAGTGTTACAGACTCAAATCAATGTATGTTTGTATTATAGTAATAATAATAATAACAGCAGTTCACTACTGCGGAACACCTGGACTCGAACTGGCAACCTTTAGATTATAAGACAGCAGTTCTTACCTCTGCACCATTCAAAAAAAAACATTTTAACATTCTGTTGATTGGCATTTCAGCTTAGGTTTGTAACTCTTTGACAGCAACATGCAAATTGAATGATTTTTTTTTTTTTACTTTTGTTATATTCTTGAATAAAAGCACATGTGTTTATTTGATATTTGGACTATAAAAAATCTTCACACATTATACACTTCACACCATTATTAGTATAACATGGAAGAAGTTTCTACTTTAGGTATGTGTTCAGCATTTCTTGCTTTTCTCGCATTTCCTTTCATCCTGCACTTACCCAGATCTTTGGAGACACGGAACACACATGAAATTCATGTGTTCCAAATAGCAATATACTGGATTATTCACCCTATATAACTCACACGCAGATAAGAAGCCTTGAGCTATTAGAACTTTTTGCCCGAGTTGAGTTCCGTCACTGGGGGATGGAATAGCAGGCTGCTTGCTGTTTGTGCTGATCGACATATTTACAAAACAGTACTGATGGAGAGATGCCAAGGGATTTAAGGTGGCCCAGGATTACAACTTTTTTCATACGCTTCAGGGGTTCTAGTGTTAATTCCTATTTAACTTTTAAACTTAAAATTTTTAACGATCAGCCAAACAAATTTTAAAGTTAATATACATACATGACAAATATATATTTAAATATATTGAAATATCTTTAAAGTACATTGAATGGTATATTTTAATTTGCTTCATATATAACAATGTTATATGTGTACGGTATTTTATATCCCTATCATTTAAGAGTGTATTTTTATATTTTGGAATATATACTGCAATCATTTACATATTTTAAAATATATTCATATGGGTTTAAATATAAAGTACAGTAATCCCTCACTATATCGCGCTTCGACTTTCGCGGCTTCACTCTATCGCGGATTTTATATGAAAGCATAACTAAATATATAACGCAGATTTTTCGCTGCTTCAGGGTTCTGTGGACAATGTGTCTTTTTACTTCCTGTACATGCTTCCTCAGTTGGTTTGCCCAGTTGATTTCATACAAGGGGCGCTATTGGCGGATGACTGAGAAACTAACTAATCAGAGCATGCAGTTCAAGTTCCTGTGTGCTGAATGCAGTGTTAACCAGGAAGTCTCGTCTCGCTCATTCAGCATCAATGTGTTTCTCTGTGTAAAGAGTTGTGCTCTTTTGTGTTTATCTTTGTGCATAGTCAAGCCCTTCATTATGGCTCCAAAACAATCTGCTACTGCTTCAGGGTCCGTGCCCAAGCGCAAACGGAAAATGTTAACGATTGCCGAAAATTTAAACGTTTTGGATTTGTTGAAGGCTACGATTCTTTTTATTTAAAAAGTAGGAAAGGACTATAAGATCTACGACCGCAGTGTCCTTTTAACCAGGGTGCAAAACGAGTTGTAAGTGGATGTAATAAGGCAGTAGTCCGGATGGAATCTGCTTTAGGGATTTGGATTGAAGACCGCCGGTTAGAAGACCGGCAGTGCTACACAATCGCCTGAAGGGGCTCCTTTAAGGGCTGTAATGCTCTCCTTTGTTGTGCAGTAAAATTAAACTCATTGTTATCGGACAAGTCATCGTGTCATTGTTGGTGAGTAACCATAATTAATTTTCTACTTACAGTACTTAGTACATGTATGTACGTTTAGTGTCACTGTACACACATTTACTGTATACTTTTTTCTTGCATTGTACGTATTTATTGCTGGTGGCCTGTCTATCATAATGGCTGTAACATATATGATATCGGAGACACTCAATATCTTTAAAATAATATTTAGGTTTTACTGTATATAAACAGTGTGTTTATATACATAATTTCAATGGATCTTACCTAATATCTAATACAAAGGGTTTATGCTGTATAACTCTGAGGGGAATAATTATAAACAGTGTGGGAGAGTTTATAAGGGCAAACATATGGTTTCTACTTCTCAGATTTTCACCTATCGTGGAGGGGTCTGGAACGCAACCCCCGCAATCAAGGAGGGATTACTGTACACTTAAAAATATACAGCATATAATTCAGTGCAAAGCAATTGAATTTTTTTATGAAATTTCTAGGGTTTTTCTCTTTAGACTGTAAAAAGAGCTGAAAATCCCAAGGCACCAAACATAAAAGGAGTTGTACAGTGTGCGTGTTTGTGCGTGTGTGTGTGTGTGTGAGAGAGAGAGCGAGAGAGAGAGAGAGAGAGAGAGAGAGAGAGAGAGAGAGTCTCACCAAAAAGAGAAAGAAAGCATGAATGAAAGATAGAATTATGCAATCAAAGAGCAGTACTTATGATTCTTACACAATCCATATGTTTGATTAAATCCATTGACCTGAATATAAACTGAACTATCTATATACTTTAAACTATACTGCATACTATAAGTAGATTTTACATTATATTTAACAACCACAACAACACCAACAACATTTATTTATGTAGCACATTTTCATAAAAATGATGTAGCTCAAAGTACTTTACTAGATCTATTAACACTAGAATTACCAGAGCCTATGAAAAACTTGTAGATCCATCCCATCTTAAACGCTTAGCACCTCTCCATCAGCGTCTTTTGTCCTTTAAATGTTTTGATAAGCAGCAAACAGCAATTAGCCTGCTATCAAATCCTCCCACCCAAAAAGTTTTCTCAGCTCAAGTCTGTTTACCTGCGTTTCAGTTGCTTAGAGTTGTAGAGTGAGAAGTCAAGCAAAATGACATTTTTAATAAATACTATACTACAAAGGACAAAAGACACTCAAAGAGAGGTGCAAAGCGTTTAAGGTTGGACGGATCTACGAGTTTTTTCATAGGCCCTGGTAATTCTAGTGTTTAAAAATAAAAATATAAAAATTAAATTAGGTTAAACTAAATAATGAAGAATAAAGTAAAGATTGATAGTCGGGAGGACAGAAAAAACAAAAAAAACAAAAACTTTAAGGGTTGGAGAAAAAATAAAAAACAATTTGCAGGGGTCCGAGGCCATGAGACTGCCCAGCCCCCCTGGGCATTCTACCTTACATAAATTAAAAAACATTTTGAAATATATACACTTTACAGTATATAATTACTACAATTTGAATCATATTAGAAGTATATTTTTTATATGTTGGAACATATATTGCAATATATACAAATGGATATAATTTACATATTTTACAATCCATTTTAACATACTAAAAGATACTCTATAACCACATTATGCAGTATTGAATGATATTTCAGCATAGATAGACACCTTTCCAAACAAAGACACTGAAAGCAGATCAAGATTTTTTTAAGAAGAATTCATTTAGCCAGGTTTTCAGTTAAAATATTGATTAAATTATACATATTTTTTTCCTTATTGATTGATTAGTAATTATTCAGGCCAATGTGGTCCCAGTTTTTGTTTAATCATCAGTGCTAAGCCATATTGTACCTAAATAACTGGCATGAATTATAATATTGTTGATGATGACTATTCTATTGGAAAATGAAGACGTTCATGCAGCCTTTAAATTGTGTCAAAGTTACTTGAGAAGGACTCTATCCTTTAAGCCCCAAGGCAAAGCCAAGAAGTCAATGCTGCACATGTGCGGTTTAAAAGCATTACCAGGGAACTTGGAAAGCAGTGCTAGACACAAGGAAAATTTCTCAAAAATCCAAATTTTCTATATGTTCTTTACAGCAGTGCTCCCTTACATCATACCTTAAGAATCTTTGAGGAATTCATGGAGTTAAAAAAAATCATTTTATTTAAAGTTTAAATGATGTGTTACTTAAACTGTACTCAGGCTGTCAACGTGGTCGTGTCCATTTCTTTAAAAAAAGTCGGTTATATGCAAAGTTTAGTTATGCATCATCTCACTGTGCTTAGTCTTTTGATACTGTGAAGTAGTATGTTTAACTTTGGCTTTACAGGTATCCATGATTTACGGAAAAGTGATGCAGAAAGTGATGCATGCAGCACTATAGACAGGAAGGTGTCCGAAACTGACAAGCCATCAAAAAGAGACAAAAGTACTGGTGAGATCATGTTCTGCACGCAGAAGTAAGTGATATTTCTCTGCTCTAGCTACTCTGCCCTAGCTAATAATCTATTTTTTTTTCTTACAGATGTCTTAGTACATCGTACTCTTAAGAAAAGGAAGAAATGTTTATTATGGTGGTCGATGTTCCTGTGTGCTGTGTTTGTGGCTGTCATAAATGTCTTTGTGCATTGTAAGTATTTTTCAGATAGGGTTATGTGTTATGATAAGGAATCTCTTTTTTTTATTTATAATTTTTTTTTCTAATCCTAAAAATAATATGAATGAAAATTAAAAATTTAAACTGGCAGTAAAAAGAAAAAAGGTTAAAAGTGAACTAATGTAAAGAAAGAATTAGGTGTCACATTCAAAGAGTTTCACATTCAGCAAAGGGAAATGATGGCTTTGGAAGAGGAAGCTTTAAATGTGTTCACGTGTTACATTTAGCAGAATGAAAAAATAATTCATTAATGAAAAGGGATGAATGTTTTAAAGTACTATAATAATTAAGGTATGAAAGAATGGTAACTGTGCAATTTCCTCATATTTTTTATCCATAATGGTCTTATTTAACAAAACCTTAATATTATTGTAAACTCAACAGTCTATGTAGAAATAATCTGGTAAATGTAAAAGAAACCAAATATTTAATTTACTTACCAATCAGCTTTTCCACACATTTTTCTATCTGAAACAAGTTCAGAGTCTCCAAATTTGTTATCAGTCTCACATTTATTAATCACTTCAGCCCTCGCCATATTCCTTTGACTGGGTAGTAGACGCTAACCTTGCCATTTCAAAACTAAAGTGTTATCCTGTTACTTATTATTCCTATAATATTCAGAAATTTGTTTTGATTGAGCAGAGCTTTGATTTTATTTCATGGTTAATTTTGTATTTTAATAACATGTTTGTCATTTGAGGATTGGTACTATGAAGAATAATGTTATTATTTTTAACTTATCATTCGGTTTGGCTAAAATCAATTTACTTTTTTTATTTTGTTTTAACTTGATTGAGAAGCACTTAAAGACTGTTCTGAAAGGTCACCTAATGTCTCTTTAGATTGTGACATGATGCATTATAATTACATTTACTGTACAAAAAAGATCTCATTGAGCAGGTTTATATAGCAGACGAAATCTCAAACCTGGTCCAACCTCCTTGGTTGGTTGATTTGCTAACCAATTATTTTAGCATTTGGCTATACTTATTAAACCGTTTTATTGGCCGACCATATCTTGTGTTTCATCTGCCTTTGCACATGCAGTGTCAAGAAAAAGTATGTAAACCCATTGGAAATCATCATATTTATGTATAAATCTGTCTTAAAACATGGTCTGACTTCAATCTAAGTTACAAAATCTAGTTTAACTAATAACATTTCAGATTATTGTGCTGTTCTTTTATTGAGTACATCATTAAAACGTTCACAGTGTAGGTTAGAGAGAGTATGATGACCAACAAAAGCTAATTGGAGTGAAAAGTTAGCGACCTGGAGTCCAAGGGCCTCGTGCATAACGCTGTGTGTAGAATTCAAACTAAAACATGGTGTACTGACAAAAGTGAGAATGTGTGTGGCTTTACACCAAGTTTAGTTTTATACATTGTGATGTGAGCATGGAAACGGGCGTATGCAACATTTTTGTGTGTACTCACTGTTCAAACATGAGGCCTCAGGAGAGTTAGTTACCTGGAGTCCAGTCAATAAAACAAGTTTGAAGGTGTGGTTTGACCTATAAAAAAAGACTCAGACATTTTGAATTTGCAATTCCAAGAAGAATCTGCCAAAGTGAAGCGTGCCTTGCAAGATAGATCTCTGAACATTTACGATCAAGAATTGTTGATTTGTAGAATGCTGGAGAGGGTTACAAAGTCATTTCAAAGAGTTTATGTATTTTTCAGCCCACAGTATATAAACTGAGATGATCTAGTGCTGTGTGGCTATTCTGCTTAGAAGTGGGTGCATAGGCAAGCTGACTAGAAAGTGAACACAGAATGGTCAATGGGGTAAATAAGTAACGCTAGAGTAACAGCTAAAGTCTCGAAAGATTTATTAGAACAGGTTAACATCTTTGTTCACGAGTCTACTGCAAACAAAACATTGAACAGGCCTGTTTGTCCATAGCAGCATACCAAGGAGGAACCCACTGCTCTACAAAAAAAAAATTGCTTAATGCCTGAACTTTGCCAAAGACCACCTTGACAATTCACAATGCTATTGGGAAAATGTTCTGTGGACCAATGAAACTAGGGTTGAATTATTTAGGAAGAATAAGAATAAGCAGTACATTTGGAGTTAAATATGCACAGCACATCAACATGATTTAGGGCTGCTTTACTTCCTTGATGTCTAGACTGTTTGCTATCATCAAGGGACAATGAATTCCAAAGTTTAGGATCATGTAGCAAACAGAAAGAGTGCATTCCAATGCATTAAGATTCTTCCTTCTCCACAACAACAACACAGCAACTCCACACAACATCGGATATCATCCATAAAGATTTGGTATCGTAAAACTATATATCTGTGCCAGGATAAAGTAGAGCTCTAAATACTAGTAAACAGCCAGTCTATATGTTACATGTTTGTCTGTCTAGTGTGTCTGCCTCCAGTCTAATATGTCAATAAATATATGAAGTTATCGTATTTCTATAATCCTTGTGCTTATCAATATATTGTATTATTCTGTTCCTTAAAATTAGTGCGCTTCAGTTACCTTGATATAAGTCTAAAGGGTAGAGACCCACCTCCTGCAACAAAGAAAGGTAAGGTAATAAAATAGGAGCCTTGCCAAATTATTTGATAATTCACTGGTAAAACCGTTAATTAGTTAACCAACTTTATATTCACTTAGTTCCTACATTTAAATTGACTGTCCCTGGAAGGGAAAGTTAAAATTTCTTTTTCATATCCTACAAGCCCTTCAGACCAGGTTGCATGAATTTGTGTCTCTGAGCAGGGAGCGTTTCTGCTTAAAGTTTCAACTACAACTTTGAAAAATGTATAAAAATGGTTGGACTTCCCAAAATCAATGAAATGCCGTCTTAGGATTTTCCTTTTTCTAGCTACGGATCCACCCACAGTCCCTTTTTTCCAGTGATGTCATTTTGTTTTTGATTTTTGCTTAAACTTCACTTACTCTTTGCTTGCTTTTTCATTTTTACTTGTGTTTTGCTCTTCTGGGCCAATATGCAAACAACAGCAGAAGACACAGAGTGGCAGAAGAATTGGTGCATGGGGAGTATGAGATCCTGAAGAATGTCAGACTTCTCCTTGAATCTTAATTTCTCAAAGACAGTTCTTCAACTCACAACTGGTCTGACATAAATATTTGTTGTTTTTTATTTAGTTGTCATTGAAACTAAATACAAGAATAATGAAGACAAACTGCAAAGCAAACTTTCTGTTACCACAGAAGAGCTGAGGCTGTTACAACACAATTTAACACTCCTTAAGAGTCATCTGTCAAATCTGAGTACAGTTTTTAATAAATACTGTTCTGTAAGAAGTACCTCAGCACAAGGTAAGTTGTCTTTACCTACCTGTAAAGCTTAATGTTTAAGTGGCATAAGTGGTACCTCTTGCAGCCTTGAGTTGCTATTTCAATCCCACACCAATCACAAACAGCTCCTGCTCCAGACTCATTAACCCCTGGCCCTATCTAAGTGTCTTTTGTGTCTCCCAGAGCTTTAACTCGATGTCCACAATAGGTGCTGTCAAATGTGCTGCTGATCAACAGTGCCTAAGTCATGACCTGCCATTTCCTTGAGGAGTTCAATTTTGCACTGACATCAGAGCTCTGGTGGTCTCAGTCATGCAGCTCTCTGTTCTCTCATCCCACAGAATAGCAATGTGACTTCTGTCCAAAGAGCTGGCTGCTATTCAACACAAAATGTTACTACTTCTCCACCGATAAACTGAACTGGGATGACAGCCGTGATAGCTGCATATCAATGGGGGGGTCACCTGGTCATCATAGAGAATGAAGAGGAGCAGGTAAGCCATTCATACTTTTGATGTTCATGCAGGAATGAGATACTGATAGATGGAGTTGAATGAATAATAAAGGTGTTGAGGTAGTCAAGCATATTGGTACTTGTAACAGGGTCGCTTCTTTACAGACACAAATTTGTTTTCTCCACAGAACGTCTTACTGAATAAGATAGCAAAAAAAAGAGACAAATCGTACTGGATTGGACTGACTGATCAAAAAATAGAAAGCAAGTTCTTCTGGGTGAACAATAAAATTCTGAATGAAAATAAAACGTAAGAAAATTATTTTATTATGTTGGTAAGAATTCCATATGAATGCTTTGAAATCACTTTGTTTTTTTTGTTTTTTTTTCTTTTTGGTGCCTCCTGAATCACAAATACAAGAAAATCTCCACATACTGTATGACAACACTGTTTAACTCATCTTAATGTCTAGTTATGTAAAAGACTTCAAGTTTTTTGGTGGTCCCCTTTATTTTTGGCTCAATAGACCCAAACAGCCTCATTTTAGGTCATTTCTGGACATTATGGTGTGATAGTAAAACTCCCTTATGAAAAAGAGTAAGCTAATAGCTGTCTTCAGCAAACATGATCAGAAGTATTTGAAGTTGTGCATGCCACATCAGCCTACCCCAGAAATGAACCCCCAATTGGATACAAAAGGGCTCATGTTACTGCAGTTCTCAAATGGGAATCAGTAATGCAGGCATGTGCAGTGTCATATTAGGATATTTCAAGGTTGCTGATCATGAATATGAAAATAGTTCTGATATTTTATTCTTGACTGGTATTCCCAGGCCTTTCAAGAATCACTCCCAGAAGGTTAAAAATGACAGATTTCAAAGATAAGCATGTGGAGTATCATTTAGGCTATGTCAAGGGCAAGTGATTAGAAATGTGATGTGATTATTGATCCTTTACTAGGGATCAAGATCTTGATGGCTCTCTGTGAGATGGTCAAAACATGACAAATTTCTATTTCAATCAAGAATATTTTGACTAACTAAATTGAAGCACACTTTTTAATATGTTCGATATCTGACACAATATTCTTATTTACTCTGTACTTCTACATCACAAAGTAAATTATTAGAATTTTAATGAAGACCCCAAAATTGGGGCATCTTATGTTAATTCAGACTATCAGTATGAGAGCACTTAATGTAAGCAATTCAAATAAACATAAAAATAAATTCATAAATAAGAAAACCTACAGCCAATGACTCAGGTTATAATAACCCCTCAAGGTAAGATAATGACCTTTCAGGATGAATCCCTTGTACTTTTAAACCATGAATAAGCTATAGGAAAGATGTGCAAATGGCCTAATTAGAAATTATACACTAAGAAAGTCTAGCAATTCTCATTTGTGAATATCATTTGTGGTTAATTCTAAACATTTAATTGATTACAACATGTACATGTACCACAGCTGTCACTAAGGTTACTTATCACTTTTTCCAGATCATCCACACCCGAGCCACAGTCCACAAAATGGCAGTGCAGTGAAGCCAAAAATATAAAGCTACAGTAATTAAAAACAACACCACCAGAAATAATAATATTAACAAAAAATAATGGTGAAGGTAAATTGAGTGATTTAAAATATTAAGAATCACAGCAATTTTAACTAAAGTTACACCAACTGGGTTTCTCCTGGCTAATTCCGGTTACCAATTTAAAAAATGAAAATTGATCTGTCTGAATCCAAAATGCCAGTTGTTTGCATGCCCATTCCTTGTGTCAAGTGGTCTGTTCAAATGTCACTTGTGAAGACGGTGTGGTATTATGCAGTTTTTTGAGCAGTTATTGAAATACATTTTGACATCTATGAACACTACTTAAAAGGGAACAGTCATGATATTCTATTTTTAAGTATCAAGAAGTACACCTTCATGTACAGTAACAAGACAGCCATGTCTGATAGGTGACTTCACTAGTCTAGTACTGTGCCTGGGGAACTTAAATACCCAAAAAGCAATGCTGCCATTAGCTGGAGGGCTGGATTGTTATGCACAGCTTAGGCAACACTTCTCACAGCGTTGGGGAAAAAAGCAGCTTCTAAAGCAGAGCTGTATAGCATAGCAGCAAGATAACAGTACAGTACCTGTTTGAAATTTACATCAACATTAAAGAACACCACAGAAATAATTCCTTATTTTGCAGTGTTCTTGGTCCTTGGTCTTTTCCAGGGTTATGTCTTAAGACCTACTGAAAAAAAGTGAAACTCATGAATATCTGACAACCCCAAACTTCCCCAGCAAAGCAAAAAGACTGTCCAGAAAATCAAACCATAACATTTCTGAAGCCCACTTAATCCTGAGTAGGCAGGTATTTTTTAAAGAGACAGTGTGCACCCATAAAGTGGTGTAGGAGGAGATACCAGACCAGACCTGTAGAGTTAGGTGGGTCACAGTCACAAGGCTTAAGGTATAGGGTGCACACAGTCTGGGGGCATCAACCCCAGAATTGGAAGTGTCAAACTTTTTTCAGGTCCTTGTGGAGCTGGACAGTGTCTCTGATGATTCTGAGATGGTAGGCAGGGATGAGGAGCCCCAACGGGCCACCTCAAAACCAGTTCCCAGAAAGAGAGAGTTAGTGATAGTTGGGGACTAAATCATTAGGAGGACTGAAGTGCAGGTTTGGTCCAGAGACAGAGAGTGTGTTGCCTTCCAGGTGCACAGGTGGGGGACCTCCCTGGAAAGGTGGATAGGTTTTTGGCCAGAGCAGGATTGGATCCAGTTGTCATTGTCCATGTTGAAACAAATGACATACATAAGGGTAGTCTGTCAGTTCTGTGATCCAAATTTAAAGAGTTAGGTGCCAAACTGAAGAGCATAACTGACAAGGTAGTCTTCTCTGAAGTTCTGCTGCTGCCACGCGCCAATCCAGGTGAGAGTGAGAAGATTAGAATGCTTAAAGCGTGGCTCAATACTTGGTGTAGGGTTGAAGGGTATAAGTTTATGTGGCATTGGGAATCCTTTTGTAAGAGATGAGGCTTCTTCCACCACAACAGGTTACATCTGAACTGGAGCGCACCAATGTACTGGGGAGGCATATGAGTAGGCTAGACATGAATTGTTTAAACTAGGGAATGGTGGGCAGGGAGTTTAAGACAGGCCAGGTTCAGAACTAGACATGGAGGAACAAACAACGGTCTAGAAATGCGTAGTAATGTAAATTTTAACCAGACATTTAAATTTAGAAGGTGAAACACATTAAAAATAGCTTGCCTTATTGATAGAAGTATCAAAAATAAGACAAGTGAGTTGGGGCTGTATGTAGTAGAGCATAATTATGATATTACAGCAATAATGGAAACCAATGAGTGTAACATAGAGGGACACTTTTTTTTAAGAAGGATACACAGAGGAGGACTTGCTGTTTATATCAAAGAGAATCCTCTTCAGTTGGATAATGACTCCTATCTTAATGGGGAGATGTGGCTTCACCTGGAAAGCATTACAGAAAGAGGACTTATTTCAGGAGTGTGTTATAGACCACCCAATGCAGACGGTGATTTCAACACACATCTTTTTAGTAATAGTAAAAGGGCACGTTGACAGGGGCATATTATAGTCATTGGGGACTTTAGTTATCCAAATATCAACTGGAATAACCTTGCAAATGGAGGAGCACACAAGCAGTTTTTAGAAGTAATCAGGGACTGTTTTTAACACAGCGTGTTAAAGCACAAACATGGGGTGAAGCCTGTCTGGATTTAGTATTTTAATAATCAGGATAGAATTGAGGGTGTAGAGGTGATTGAACCACTAGAGTCAAGTGACCATAATATAATACAATTCTCCTATGTTGTAAGAGTGCAGATGCAAAGGCTAAAATTATTAAATTGAACTTTGGTAGGGCTAATTTTGAGCAGATGTAGTAAAGTCTAAGGAGGATGGACTGGGATAAGCCTTTAAGTGTGGAGACAGTCGAGGAGCAGTTGAACAGATTTAAAAATGTTTTACATGTAATGCAGGACAGGTACATACCTACATTTGGGATTAATAGGAAATTAAAGAGAAACAGTGTTTTAATAAAGAGTTAAAAAAGATGCTGCAAAGGAAATAAAAAGCTTTATAAGGCATTTAAGACTAATAACTCCAAAGTGAATCGTAGAGCATATGAAAACATGAGGGCAACCAATAAGAAGAAAATTAGGGAGGCTAAAAGACAGTTGAAAAGGAATATAGCAGATAAGGTGAAAGATGACCCTAAGAGATTCCTTCAGTATTTTAGAAGTAAAAGAACAGTCAAAGAGGAGGTGAAGTGCATCTGAAATAGCAAAAGGGAATGAAAGATACAGACAGTAAAATAGCGGACGTTTTAAACTTGCATTTTTCTGAGGTCTTCACAAGTGAGGATGTGGAAAACTTCCTAGAGGTAAATGAGAGTACTAAGTAGGTACTGAGTGACTTAGAAGTTATATAGAGAGAGAAGTCCTGCTCAGATTAAATAGATTGTAATTAAAATAATCTCCAGGACCAGATCATATTTACCCTCAAGTTTTTAAGGAGGCTAGTGAGTACATACAGTATATAAACTCTTGACACAAATTTGTAGGAAGTCACTGCACACTGGAGAGATTCTGAAGGACTGGAAATCTTTAAATATCATCCCATTATATAAAAAGGGTGACAGGGCAGATCCAAGCAACTCTAGGCCAGTAAGCTTAACATGCATCACAGGAAAATTAATGGAAGGAATTATTAAGAATAAGATTGAGCAACACATGGCTAGGACAGGAGTTATTCTGAACAGTCAGCATGGGTTCAAAAGAGGGAGGTCGTGTTTTACTAACATGTTGGAATTCTATGATGACGCAACAATAAAGATATGATCAAAGTGGAGGATATAATATTATTTATCTTGACTTTCAGGAAGCATTTAATCAGGTGCCACATGAGAGGTTGGGCATCAAGTTAAAAGAAGTGGGAGTTCAGGGTGGTGTTTTTAGATGGGTACAGAATTGGCTCAGACACAGGAAGCAGAGGGTGTTGGTGAGAGGAACCTCATCAGAACTGGCCGATGTTAAGAGTGGTGTTCGACAGGGGTCAGTGCTAGGGCCGCTGCTATTTTTAATATATATAAATGATTTAGATAGGAATATAAGTAACAAGCTGGTTAAGTTTGCAGATGATACCACGATAGGTGGATTAGCAGATAATTTGGAATCTGTTATATCATTACAGAAGGACTTGGATAGCATACAGGCTTGGGCAGATTTGTGGCAGATGAAATTTAATTTCAGTAAATGTAAAGTATTACACATAGGAAGTAAAAATGTTAGGTCTGAATACACAATGGGGGGACTGAAACTCACATCGAGTAACATTAGGCTAGGGCCTGTTTGTTCAGCAAGTGTAATAGGACAGGTAACAGATATTGATTGCCATAAGTGAAAAGATGTAATAAATAATACAATTACAATCAATAAAGCAATAAAACTTATATTAACCAAGAATATTAAGTATTGCAGAGCAAAGTTTTTTTTCTTCATCCATTAGACAGAACAAATAAGTCTTCAATCGCTTCTTAAATCCATTCAGGGAGTCATAAGTATGGATGGAGGTGGACAGCTTATTTCACCAACTAGGAACTCCACAGGAAAAGAGTCTGGATTGAGACTTGATGCCACGTAGAAGTGGCATCACCATAAACTGTTCCCTAGCAGACCTGTGTGGGTGAGAAAGAGTATAGGACTTCACCAGTGCGTTCATATACGCAAGTGCATCCACATTGACTACTCTGTAGGCAAGCATCAGGAATCTGAACCTAATGTGTGCGCTGCTAGAGGAAGCCATTGTAGTGACCTGAAGAGAGGACTGACATGTGCCCATCTCGGCTGGTTAAATACAAGATGGGCCACTGCATTCTGCAGCAACTTGATAGCACATGTGGGTACTTCTGCTAGAAGTGAGTTGCCGTAGCCCAGATGTGACAAGACCAAAGCCTGGTCCAGAAGTTGTGCTGCATACTCTGTCAGATAAGGTCTGATCTTGCGGATGTTGTACAGTGTGAACCTGCATGAAAGGGAAACTGTAGAAATGTAGTTAAAAAAGATAGCTGCTCATCAATTACCACCCCAAGGTTGCATACTGACTTGGATGGTGTTAGCAACAATGAGCCCAGCTGTACAAAGTTTGGGAGATGAACAGACTGACTGGTCAGGATAACAAGAAGCTCTGTTTTTGCCAGGTTGAGCTGTAGATGTGGTTCTTCATCCAGGTTGAGATATCACTAAAAGATGTAGCTGATACTGTATTGTCCCCCGGAGGGAACAACAGGCAGAGCTGTGTGTTGTCATCATAGCACTGATAAGAGAGCCCAATTAATTGGATGATGGAGCCCAGCAATATGATGCACAGTAGAATACCCAGCACTGATACTTGAGATACACCAGTGCATACATTTTAAGATAGGGACATTCTTCCTAGCTGCATCCATGATTAATTTATATGAATTCCAACTTACTTTGACCTATTCAATATTCACCCTGAGGAAGTCACTTGGTATCAATTCCTTTGCAGGGCTCTATATATACAATGCAACAAAAGTAATCTCCCAGCAGCACATTATTTTTTCTGTTTCAGAAGGAATACTGGCTAGTTTGTATTAGATTAGATTAGATTATGCTTTATGTGTTCCCTAAATGGAAATTTAAATTTTACAGAAGCTCCAAAAAAATTGATAAAAATAAATAGCCATTCTCCCCGCAGCACACATAAAAACGTCTGGCTTGGATAACAGAGAGCAACTACTGTCTATACAGGCTTGAAGGTGATAGTACCATGAGGTCAGGCCAGCTTAGATTGTTCAACAGGTTTATATTTCATTTATTTATTTATTTATTTTTAATAATTGGATAGAGCAGTGTTCATGGAAGGGACAAGCATAATAGGCCTTCATTCCTTCTTTGGAGTCACCTGCATTAACAATGATCCATCAAAAAGATGATAGTACAGAGTGAATCCTTCCTGTTGTTGAGTCAGCCAGGATGATGTAACTTACTTTCCTGTGCAGTCCATCCATCCATTATCCAACCCGCTATATCCTAACTGCAGGGTCATGGGGCTCTGCTGGAGCCAATCCCAGCCAACACAGGGCACAAGGCAGGGAACAAATCCCGGGCAGGGCACCAGCCCACTGCAGCACACAACACCAAGCACACACTAGGGACAATTTAGAATCTCCAATGCACCTAACCTGCATGTCTTTGTACCAGAGGAAACCCGCGCGGACATGGGGAGAACATGCAAATTCCATGCAGGGAGGACCCTGGAAGCGAACCCAGGTCTCCTAACTGCAAGACAGCAGCGCTACCCACTGCACCACCGTGCTACCCTTCCTGTGGCGTGGACAAATTTAATCTGCAATTCAATGCCTGGATCACACATTTAGTTTTTGTTATACTGGGCTCCCTTTTTTATCACTGCACAAAAATCTCCTGTCCTCCCCCTGCTTTATCCACTCAGTCTGATGAAACCCATCCATCATTAAAATGGCATCTGAAATAAGATATGTAAACCAGTTGTTGCATTACCCAAATATCACTGCATACCTGACCTCACTATTACTATCTATGAGGTATCACAGTTCATATAAAGTCAGAATCCTTCCACCCTACTTTAGTCTTCTTCCCAGATCTTTGCCACTTCCATCTCCAGATGAATCTGCAACCTCCATTCTTGCTGTGGACATTCGCCTCTTCGGCCAGGTTCATTCACAGATGAACAGATCTTCTGACAGGGCATAATGGGGGTCTTTTAGGTGGCAGCAATCACAGTACGTCAGACATTTCTCAAGGTTGCAGCTTGTCTGAGAGGCAGTTGAGGTGGGAGCCAGGGCATGGGTCTCTGTTGACAGCAGCATCTCTTCAAAAATGTAAGGTAACAACCAAGAGTCCTGAACTTAACATTAATAATTAATAACTTTAATTACATTAATTCCATTAATAATTCTAAATACATTTTAAAAATAGAAAGAGAGCCTCTATAAAGGCTGCTGTGTTGCACGGTGCCAGGAAATGAAAATGGAAGATACTGT
The DNA here is from genome assembly GCF_016835505.1 of Polypterus senegalus. NCBI lineage: Eukaryota > Metazoa > Chordata > Cladistia > Polypteriformes > Polypteridae > Polypterus > Polypterus senegalus. The sequence goes on along the minus strand of NC_053157.1, from coordinate 228,283,103 downwards.
AATATTTCTGGCTTTTACTAACAAATTTTAAGGAACTTTCTCCTCAAGTATCTCAGAGGACAGTGGGAAAGGCTCTTTCAATTGAAATTTCAGATAAGGAATAGATCACAGCTGTTCATAAAATACACTTAAGTTTTTTTAAAGTTTGGCAATGACTAAATTTAAATTGTACATTGTACAATTGTACAGGTGTGTAACCTGCCTCATTTAAAACACTCTAAAGGTTGTCCGTGACGAATGCTGAATTGTGTACACTGTCATCTGAAACCCACATCCACCTCTGGAGTAACAAGGAAAAACAATCTGTCTATTATAAAAATAATTCTTGAGACGAGATGAGACTTTTTCCCGAGGACGAGATGTGATCTTTTGAAGAGAGACACTTTCACTTCCTGAGAGATGGAGAAGTCACGTCATACTTACAACCTTCAGACGCAAGTCCCGTGATACACATGCAGAGCAGGTTAGAGATAATGGAAGTAGGAAAATTTGAAAGTCTCCAAAGATGAGAGTAAAGATCAAATTAACACAAACAAAAAGAGATTGAATATTCAGGTGCAGTACAGGCTTTTAAACGTTCGAAACTCCACACCAAATGCATTCACGCGGAGAGGTAGCAGCAGCAAGCCAACAGCTGATTGAGCAAAGAGGAGGTGAAAAAAACAACTATTATTACTTCTCGATTGTATCACCATTTACTTGGGTTTTTGGAGGAGCAGCCGCATCTCCATGGGGTGTGCTCAGCTCCCCTCTTCACAACAGTGCCTACCGCTGGCGGTGGGGGGTGTGGGGGTTTTGAGAAGGGTAGGCAAGAGAATTTCAGATGATGCGTGAGGGCAGCAGCCACACGCCAGCAGCTGCTAGAGCAAAGAGGAGTTAAAAAATGTATTTGTTTCCCATTGTATCACCACTTAAGAGGGGTTTTATAGAGGCATACACTGGCAGGGGGTGAAAGGGGTTTGCAAGCAAAGTATGCAGGGGGTGTAGCCCCTTAGTCTTTAAGGAAAAAAAACACTGTGGAACTGTTTTACATACAACTTGAATGCAGATGTATTCTTGCTTTATTGAAAGAGTTCCAAATCCACCTAGATAGATAGATAGATAGATAGATAGATAGATAGATAGATAGATAGATAGATAGATAGATAGATAGATAGATAGATAGATAGATAGATAGATACTTTATTAATCCCAAGGGGAAATTCACATAATCCAGCAGCAGTATACTGATACAAAGAAACAATATTAAATTAAATAGTAATAAAAATGAAAAAATGAAAAAAATAAACATAAAATTAATGTTAGCATTTACTCCCCCGGGTGGAATTGAAGAGTCGCATAGTGTGGGGGAGGAACGATCTCCTCAGTCTGTCAGTGGAGCAGGACTGACAAAAGTCTGTCACTGAAGCTGCTCCTCTGCCTGGAGATGACACTGTTCAATGGATGCAGTGGATTCTTCTTGATTGACAGGAGTTTGCTTAGTGCCCGTCGCTCTGCCACAGATGTTAAACTGTCCAGCTTTACTCCTACAATACAGCATGCCTTCTTAACATGTTTGTCCAGGCGTGAGGCGTCTTTCATCTTTATGCTGCCACCCCAGCACACCACTGCGTAGAAGACGGCACTCGCCACAACCGTCTGGTAGAACATCTGCAGCATCTTACTGCAGATGTTGAAGGATGCCAACCTTCTCAGAAAGTATAGTCTGCTCTGGCCTTTCTTACATAGAGCATCAGTATTGGCAGTCCAGTCCAATTTGTCATCCAGCTGCACTCCCAGATATTTATAGGCCTGCACCCTCTGCACACAGTCACCTCTGATGATCACAGGGTCCATGAGGGGCCTAGGCCTCCTAAAATCAACCACCAGCTCCTTGGTCTTGCTGGTGTTAAGGTGTAAGTGGTTTGAGTCGCACCATTTAACAAAGTCCTTGATTAACTTTCTGTACTCCTCCTCCTGCCCACACCTAATGCAGCCCACAATAGCAGTGTCATCAGCGAACCTTTGCACGTGGCAGGACTCCGAGTCATATTGGAAGTCTGATGTATATAGATTGAACAGGACCGGAGAAAGTACAGTCCCCTGCGGCGCCCCTGTATTGCTGAACACAATGTCAGACCTGCAGTTCCCAAGACGCACATATAGAGGTCTGTCTGTAAGATAGTCCACAATCCATGTCACCAGGTGTGAGTCTACTCCCATCTCAGTCAGCTTGTCTCTAAGGAGCAGAGGTTGGATGGTGTTTTAAGGCACTAGAGAAGTCCAGAAACATAATTCTTACAGCACCACTGCATCTGTCCAGGTGGGAGACGGATCGGTGTAGCATATAGATGATGGCATCCTCCGCTCCCACCTTCTCCTGGTATGCGAACTGCAGAGGGTGAGGGCATGGCGGACCTGTGGCCTCAGGTGGTGAAGCAGCAGCCGCTCCATGGTCTTCATCAGATGTGACGTCAGAGCAACAGGCCAGAAGTCATTCAGCTCACTAGGACGTGATACCTTTGGGACAGGGGTGATACAAGATGTTTTACAAAGCCTTGGGACTCTCCCCTGTTCCAGGCTCAGGTTGAAGATGCGCTGTAGAGGACTCCCCAGTTCCAACGCACATGCCTTCAGCAGTCGTGGCGATACACCATCTGGACCCGCTGCTTTGCTGGCACGAAGTCTTTTCAGCTCTCTGCTCACATGGGCTGCTGTAATTGTGGGTGGAGATGTCTCACCTATGCTGGCATCAGCAGAAGGATGGTTGGAGGATGCAGTACTCCGAGGTGAGAGTGGGTTACTGTGATCAAACCTATTAAAGAAGTTGTTCATTTGGTTTGCTCTCTCCACGTTTGTCTCGATGGCAGCACCCCGCTTCGAGCTGCAGCCAGTGATAATCTTCATCCCATCCCACACTTCCTTCATGCTGTTGTTCTGCAACTTCTGCTCCAGCTTTCTCCTGTACTGCTCTTTCGCCGCCCTGAGCTGGACTCGGAGTTCCTTCTCCTTCCTCTCCCAACTCAAAGGGAGAGTGTCTCATATTACCTTAATGTGAAAAAATAAATAAAATGATCTACCTGAGGAATGTTTCAAGATTTCTTTGATACCATTTAGATCTCTAATGCATTTAGTGAAAGGTTTTTTTTTTTGGTTGTCGGAACATGAAGTCTGTATTGCCTATCCAAGTGTAGTTATGATAAAATTATCATAAAGCCATGCATTTTGCTCTCTTAAAATCCTACTAGATCTGAATTTCGCAGCACTATTTTTCTGTTCCAAAAAAGTGTTTTATGTTTTTGTTGTGGTTTTTGAGTTAATGGTCTGTTAAGGTTCACTTCGCACTTGATAAGCAGCAGCCAATAATATGTCTCAGCCTTTCTATTTTCTTTCACTCAGTGGGTTGCAACCTCTTACTTGTGTTTTTTATTAAGTTTTAAGGGTTAGGTTTGGTCTGATGTTTCCTAATTAGTCACACTCTTTTTTTTTCTCTTTTATTGAATTTAATTAAAACATATAACATTCCATACAATCAAGTCAAATTTAACAAAACTCAGATCAAATCAACTCACACCCATGAGAAAGAGAGGAAGGCCAACAACTAGAGCAAAACTGTTTTTCTCCCCAATTAATGCTTATTTTAAAATGTTATTCATTAGGTCCTGCCAGGTTTTAATTAAAGTTTTGAACAGATCCTCTAAGTGAGAATTTGATGTTTTACAATGTGGCACACACCCAAAACATAATTAGTCACACTATCTCAATACTAAAAAGCAAAAATGTGTTCTCTTGACACAAGCCTACGTGATGATATACTCCCAGATTTACAGTTTAATGGTCTGATTATTTATAGACACTTATGTACCTGCTTTTATGGAATCAAACTTGATTCATTCAAATGGAATGGCACTTTCCTATCGTTTGCTTTCTGACCCATACATGGCCACTAAGTGTACATCCATACACTCTCCAGTGTGATTAATCAGAGAAGAGTGCGACCCAGGCTTAAAGATCAATAAAAAGCATTTCTAGACGATAGGCAGGACAAAACTAAATCAAAAAAATGTCAAAAAAAAAACTGCTAAAGAAAGTCATTTTCTTGTTCTAGAGTATTCTCTTAATTAGAAATAAAGTGCAGATCCTTTCTCAGCATACCACTTACTTTATGAAGACAGCTACTTTAACATCACATGCATGCATTTTTTTATTAGTACAGTTATGCTGACACACATATCAGTATTTTGTGGGTGGCAATCAGTGTATTCTTTGTCTTTATATTACTGGATGTACAGTTCTTGTTCATTTTCATTTTCTTTTTCACTAGAAAATGCAACATTTAGGCTGTAATTGTAGGCCCTCATAAAAGATACAGTAATTACAAAAATGCACACATTCTAAAAATAGGAATTACAGGCAAATTAGGTATTGCCGTCCGGCAGAACCCAACATGACTGAAGCTACATCAATTGCATTACATATTTTATTTATTTATTATACCTAAGGAATCCATGCATTCATAGATTCTTGTATTTAGTCTATAAACCTCCACACATCCCTGGTGTGCTTGTTAAAAGCAGAGTCCATCTTGTTAGGCAAGTATTAGTGCATAACTGACAGCTCTTCTTTTCTTGCAGATTTTGGGGGAAAATGGACAATGGTGGAACTGAGCCAGATGACTATAAAGGGAATGGAAACCATACAGAAGGAGAGGACTGTGTGCACTTATTCAATACCACAATAAACTACGGGTGGTATGATGCATGGTGTGCTGATACCAGAAAAAGGATCTGTGAAGCAGATGCCACTGTTATCCATTTTTAACATATAAGTGAGTCAAAAGCCATCAGTATCACCTGCTACTAATCCTGCATGTTACATTCAGCTTAGATGGACGCCCTCAATCCAACTCTACTCCTCAAGTGTTCCTTTAATACAGGGGACTAAACTTAAAAGTGATGTATTTTGTATTGAGAAGCTTATGTTAGCCTTCCACACCCAGAAATAACACCAAAGAGCAAGACTAAGGAGCGTTTATTAAACAAGAAACCTGAAAGAAGAGTAAGAACAAAAATCTTCAGCGTCTCTGTACATGCTTACATGGGTCATAAAATCCTTTTATAATCAGTAGGGAGGCTAGACTATCAAATAAAAACGCTCACTCCCTTTCTTATATATTTTGACTTCTTATAAATACCTGTAATGCGTGCATGTTTGATGAAAAATGACATTCCTAAATGCTTAATGGATTTGCAGAGTCTGAGTGATATAATTGTTTAAATTACTTTGTATTGATAAGATTTCTGTCTTCCCAGTCACAGTCTTCTGCTCCTTTAGAAGTGTTCTGAAGCTTTCTTAGAGATACAGTATTCCACCAGCGTATATGAAGTACATTCCTGGCTCCTTTCCATATTGTTATTCCTTGGACAACCCTGGTAGAGAGTGCTAAGTGGGTGTCTTGAACTGCTGCTACACCAAACCTCTGGTCTGATGCTCATTTTTTAACTTTTAAAAAGAACCAAAGAACTTAATGCCCGGCTAAAATTTAGAACTCATAATTTTAAATCTTCAATTTGGAAAAAGGAAAGAAAGCATGTCCCAAAACTTAGAATACCTGCTTGTAAACTCACTCAAATCTGAGTTCATCCAACTTCAGATTATGATGTCAGTCCAAAATGGCTATCTACACTGTGATCAGCAACTAGTAACACTTGACAGGTTTCACTTGTTTATTAGAAAAAGATACTTTAAATAAATTGCCTCATTCCATAATACTAAACACTGAGAAGGTAAAAGTTAACATTACCAGAATGAATGTTAACAAACTAACTGAGGTTAGCTTGACACATGAAACTGTCCGTATATATTGAGCTCAATGGTTCCTTTGTGCAGTTTTTTAAGCTTAGTTCTCAAGCAGAAATAGTACTTTTTATCATGGCCAAGAGCATAGAAATCTTTTTTAGATAACATACTTTTTGCAACTTTCTTACTTTTCCATTTCTTTTTCTATCCAGAGTATTGAACTACTAGTTAGTGTTTGTTTCTGAAACACCAGCTTTTAATGGGGCTTTATGTTTACTTTCCCACTAGTGTAGTGCAAACGTGAAAATATCACAAATGACTTTTGACTTCCCAGCTCTGCAGTATAACAAATGCAGCATAATTTTTTTTCCACTATGGAATTTTAAATGAAATCAACTGAAACAATTTATAATAATAATCTATTGTAAATAAAAATTCTATATAGCTGTGTTTTGATGTTGTAATTTTATATACATTTTATGTGAATCTGAAAATCTATCATTGGTTTCACATACATTTCCTATGTATCCCACTCCTCATTGTACTTGTTTTTATATATGCCAACTATATGTCCCCATTCTTCTAAGAGGGGATTATCATCTATCAGCCTCATCTTTCTTTTAAAATTTGCCTCTTAAGAATTCAACAGGGTGATCATGCTATTGTGTGACTACCATATAAAAGAGCTGGCACTCGTTCATTGTGCCTGTGTTTTCTGGCACTTGATTGAATACTTTAGACATCTTATCTTGGAACTCAAATTGATTCACCAGAAAATTATTTCAAAGAATAAATGTGGTATATATCACCAGCCTGTTCATTAATTTGTCATAATTTTTATCAGTCTGTAACACAAACGTCTTACATTACATTATTGTTCCACCACATCTCTCACTACACCAAACAGCTTCCATCTCAGATGTTTTTTCTTTGTAGTGATTTAACATCACGCCCTTTGTTTATTGTATTTTGACTGTACAATCATAAGCTATTTCAATGTAATGCTTACCACACTTCTGCTGGGGGTTTGTTTTGTTTTGGATGTGCCCCGTCTCTTGACATTTCGTAGGACTGGAACTCCATGAATTGTGGTATAGCTTCACTTGGGGAGGCAAAATGGGCAGAGTTGGGGTAGAGTGAGCAAGTTACTTCTTAGCTATCCTTTAAGTGCCAACATATTGATAAGATCCTTAGCCATAATACTTGGCAATAATATGAATTCAAGGTTAAAACTAAATTATGAAACAAAACGTTACTTTTAATTACGATGACAAAACATCCTCAGATGTTCAAAAACAGTGTCTTTCTGATGAAACATTGAACTTCCTAAGCTAGAATGTCAAAGGTCTCAATCACAATCTAAAGAGTAAAAAAAGTGTTCTCGCACCTAACAGGCCTAAATTCTAAGACAGATTTGGCAGGAGACCCACAGATAAGGACAAGTTTTGATAGTAAAGAATTTCGAACAGACATATGTTTCACTCCAGCAATACCAAGAAAACCAGCGGTGTGGGAATGTTAATACAGTATTGTTTGTACTATTTGATCCTGGAGGATGCTATGTTATGGGGATGGGTAAATTATTCAAATCTAAAGTAATTTTGATAAGAATATTTGCTCATAAGGTGCATGAGAAAGATTTAACCCAAAATGTATTTGCATCAAAATCCAATGTGAGCACTCATAAAATTATAATGGCTGGAGATTTTTTGTTTTAAATCCAGGCCTGCATAGATCATCAACTACAGAGGTAATAACATCTAATACCACAAAGACAATCACACATTTTGCAGTGGATCATAACTTACCAGACCCATGTGGATTATTAAATCAAAATTCAAGAGAATATTCCTTCTTCTTATCAGTATATCATAGAATATTCAAGAATTGATCATTTTTTCATTGATAATAATTTATTTCCCACTATCAAGTGATGTGAGTACAACACTCCACTAATCATGGAGTTTCAATCATTATGCCCTACACACTCATCTTGTAGATGGCATCTTATCCCCCTGTTGTTAACAAATGTGAACTTTACAGAATTCACCTTTAAACAGATTTATTATATTTTAGATACTAACACATCCTCCGAGGTTTTCTCCGGAATACTTTGGGAAACTCTGAAAGCATTTTTAAGAGGACAGATTATTTCATATCTTTCCGATAAAAATAAATTGGATACCAGGAAAGCAGTAGAGTTAATTAGTGGAATCTCCAGAATAAGAGTAGATCAAGTATACACCAGGGGCCTCATGCATAACGCCGTGCGTAGAATTCACACTAAAACATGGCGTAAGGATAAAGGCGGAAATGTGCATATGCACAAAAAAATCCACATAAATAAATCTGTGAGAACGCCCACTTCCACGTTTTTCCACTCTATAAATCTCAATCAGCTTGAAAAGGAATGCACGTGCACGCACCTGCTGCCCCACCCCAACTCCTCCCAGAATTACACCTCTTTGAATATGCAAATCAATATAAATAGCCCTTAAGCTCAGCATTCTGTGAAAAGGCAATGGCAAAAGCATGGGGGAAATAGTAGAATTTCAGCGAATACCAAGTGGAGGCAAAGATAAACTTACAATTTGTTGGTTTAAACAGTGGTATAAACAAGAAAAGGAAGTTGATCAAGTGACATAGAGTGTCGGAGAAAATCGAAAGCTCAGCTTCACAGTGCCCGAAATAAAAACGATGTTATCACATATCAAAGTTGCCGTGAAAAGGTGAGTCGTAGCCCACTATCTGAGTGTCATATGGAAGCTTATTAGGGTACAGAGAAAAGAAAAAAAAAATAGGGACACAGTGAGAAAAAAGCTGGAAATGTCAAGTTTAATCTCAAAATTCCCACTTTAATCGCGTAGTTTATTTAGCCATTAAAGTAGAACATTGTAAACTTCATCCTTAAATCATTTAATTTACTAGTTTCTCAAATACCATTGTAACTAAAGAAGCACGGTAAATGCTTTGTTTTGTATTTGATCTTCTATGTGCTCCACTATATGTGTGTGAATCACTATGTGCTTCTTAAACGGGCTTTTCTCTTCCTCCGACAGGACACAGAATCCATTACATTCGTGATATTACAGTTCCCTGAATAATTAAAATACTGAGATGTATACTTAATATCATTTTCATGATGATAGAGATTAAAGCATTTTATTAAATATGGGAACACAGTGGTGCAATGAAAATGATGAGCTGATGCCCTTTCCACATATTGTTACTGCCTCTCGCAAGATGCTTGCTGCACCGTGCGTGACCTTCGATGAAATAATTTATTGCAGCAGTACTGTCTCTTTCAAATGTACTAACTAACTCCTGTCCTTCCTTTTCTTTCTCCAAGTAACCAATAGCCACACAATCAGCTCAGTAATAGATGTTAAGCCATCTGTAAGCTTAGAACACCGATTCTTCAAAACTTTTAAGGAACATTGAAATATATTCATAGTATGTTTAATTATTCAGTCCATCTATCCTTCCAGGGTTGCATCAGCCCCAGCAAGAATACAGCGTGAGGCAGGAACAATCCATCAACAGGGCGCCAGCTCCTTGCTAGCGGTGTGATAACCTTGTCTTAACATGTTTAATTATTACCAACATAATAGATTATTTAAATGAAGTTAACGTTTTTCTGTATAATGTAATAAACATATTTTGCTGCACTTCATGTTAAAAATGATATTGTCATTATATGTAAATACACACTAAAGTGGCTCAGGTTGTGCAATATTATAACTATTGCAAGTTTATAGTGAGGTAATTGTACTTATAAGTACAAACAGTTCTACAAGGAGCACTTGAAGGACTTATTGAGTGTGTTTATAGTTCTTGGGATGAAACTGTTTCTGAACTGCAATGTCCCTACAGGAAAGGCTCTGAAGTGTTTGCCGTATGAGAGCAGATCAATAGACAGCATGGCTGAGGCAGCATATGCTTGATGCTGTATACCGATAATTTTCTTTTGATCAGCTGCTGTAGAGCTGTGATTCCACACTCAGATACAGTGATATAAATACTCTGAGTGGTGCAATGAGAGTAATATGGAAAAAGATCATCCGTTGTGGCAACCTTTAACAGGAGTAGCTGAAACAAGACGAAGAAGGTGCAGAGTAACAACGCTAAAGCAGCTCTGGTATTTGGAATAGTTTGGCTATTCCGTGGACCATTATATTGTTACAATTTAATTACAATGAGATGCCTTAAACTTATAAATGATATGTGGTTAACTTCAGTGTATATGATAAAGCCACGTCAGGGATGTGGATCTGAAAAAGAAAGGGAAACCACACAGAAACTATAGCACTGCTTTGACGCTGAGTGCCGCCAGTTTGCAAAACCAAGCGGAGAACTGGCATACATCAAGCATTTAGCTGGTGGGAAAATGTACATGGCTTTAGGCCATGATTAGGATTTATACATTGCGATGTGAGCGTGGAAACAGGAGTATGCAACATTTTTCTGCGTACGCACCGTTTATACATGAGGCCCCAGGTCTCCAAATGAGGTACTTTAAAGGAAAAGGCAGGCTGTATAATTAGAATTTAATCTCTTGACAACAAAAGAAACTGAACAACTCATCTTTAAATTTAGACATCATTATTATGAACATGGAGAGAAGAGTAATAAGTCTTCCACAAGCAGGATCTTCAGTACACACCTGGAAATAAAATCATTGACCATATAAATAAAACTTAAACATTTAAGGAGTACTATAAGTCCTTAACTTCTGCTCAGTTTAAAGAAGACAAGATACAATCTAAGAAGTTCTGGACACTATCTAAATACAACAGCTAGATATTCTTGGTGCAGAAGTGGACAAACCTCTGATACTCTCAGAAATACAGGATGCTATAAACTTACTCCAAAGTGGGAAACATTCCGGCCCTGATGATTACCCAGTGAACTTTTATTTAAAAAAATGTTCAACCAATGCGGCTCCACTGTTATTAACAACATTTTTAGAAGCTAGTGATAACATGATTCTGCTTTGTAAAAGATCTGCCGACACTCACAGGGCATCCTGGGACTTGGAGTTCACTCTCTCAGCCCTGTTGGGTTCCATGGATGCCATCAGGGGGTGCTCTAGTAGGACTCGGTGAGTTGTGTTTCCCTTATAGCCCGGAAGCGCTAGCAAGCCACGTAGACGGAAGCCCAAAGTACTGATTAAAAACTTCAATTCTCTGCCTGACCCAGAAGTGCTGACAAGTCACGTGGATGGAAGAGAAGAAGCACTTCTGGGTCAAGGACAATTTAAAGGATTGCTGAAGACTCAGCAGGCGAGCCAGAGTTGGGAGGAGGTGGCCAACACTTGCTGGGAGGTGTGGAAGAGAGAGACTTATTATTATTATTATTATTATTATTAATAAGAATTGTGATTATTATTGTTGAATTGCCTGTTTATTGTGGCTGTGGTGCTTGAAAGCACTGTTGGGAGAAGAATCAGAATAAAAATACTTCTCATTGCTTTTACCCTGTGTCCTGAGCATCTGTCTGTTGGGTTTAAAGAGGCAAACAATGACCCCTAAGATCCATCTAAGTTTCATCAAAACACAAATAATTCAATTGCCCATCAATCACTCAGAATGTGGAACTAATGCAGGATGCATTTCAAGGCAGGGAAGCTTTTTTCTGTTGCTCCTCTCTACCATAATCACCCTTTTCAACCCTCTCAAACTTTAGAGAATTATATATAATGTTTTTACTTCTTATGAATGATTATTTATCTTCCTACCAACACAATCTGTCCACTACATTAAAATCAGAAAATTTTCTAAATGAAACCTACCCAATTTTCTACACTTCCCATCCATTTCTATTCCAGAAAAAATACTGATCAGTCTTGAAGACTCGGATAGCATCTTAACAATATATAAAAACATCACAACGAATCTTTCCTTCAATTACTTTCAGGGTACGGTGGGAAAAGGACCTATCAATTAACATCTCAGAAAATGAGTAGAAGGCAGGAAAGCGTGGAATACACTCTAGTTCTATATTTGCAAAGCATTTAATAAATGATCTTAAAATCTTTAATCTGTCACACTTATCTCATTTAAAATTGTCCAAAATGTATCAAGGGCAAGATTCAACCTGTGAACATTGCACTCTAGCTCCAGCCTGACTGGGCCACGAAGTTTTAGACATGCGCCAAATAACATCATTTTTGACCAATAGCTCGTTTATCAGACAGCCTTGGTGTCACAATCATTCCTAACCAATTAACAGCTGTGTTTGGTATACTCCTAGCTGAGGTTAATGTGGAGAAGGACAAATTGATAGCAATTGGCGATACAATATTACTAGTACATAAACTTATCTTGCTTAGAAGAATTCCAATGCACCTTTTATAAGTCAGTGGGTAACTAATGTTCTATACTGTTTGAAATTGGAAAAAAAATTGGCTGAGTGGATCTGCTCTGATTTTTTTTTAAATATTGCATGTCTTAATTGATAACATTTTAGAATAACCATTCCTATCACTGTAAAAGGACATTTTCCCTTTTTTTTCCTACCTATTTTTTTTGCCCATGCTCTTGGCTCTCCTCTCTTACTCTTGGATAGGAGTTAATTTTTGTTTTGTTAGGTTTTTTTTTTTTTGTTCCTTCTTTCTTGTTTAACTTTCTGATGTTTGTTTCTTCTTATTTCTAGATTGACTATGAAGTCATTTCTTGAATAAATTTGAGTTGATTATATGTCATGTTGTTTTCTTCAAATTAAATAAATAAATATATAAAGAATACTTGGGTATAGCAGAGCCAACACAAAACACAACACTTGAAAATAGGCACATAAATTTAACAAAGTAAAACCCATGTTGTGGATCCACCTTACAAAACATTTCATTGATTAGTTTTATTTTAGTTTTGTTATGGTAACTGGGATGGAAGCTCTTGTAAATGTTGTTTCATCAGTGCAGTGAAAAGCCAAAAATAAAAATACACACATTTTTACAATAGAGACAGGATATTTGACTAATCATTATTTTAAGATGCTACTGTCTGAATCAACTGTTGCTACTGTGTTTTAATATAAAACTGATTGTTTAGAAGAACTTGAAAACAGAAAATGTGGAGTCAACATTCTTACTCATTCTGGAATAGAGATGTAAAGGGACTTGAAAAACCTTCTATAAAATACCACATATATTTAATAATTATGTTCATTCTGTTATAGCAGTGTTTCTTAAACACAATCCTGGGCAGGGTGCCAACCCACCGCAGGACACACACCCACACACCAAGGCCAATTCAGAGTCACCAATCCACCTAACCTGCATGTCTTTGGATTGTGGGAGGAAACCGACGCAGACACGGGGAGAACATGCAAACTCCACGCAGGGAGGACCCGGGAAGCGAACCCGGGTCTCCTAACTGCGAGGCAGCAGCGCTACCACTGCGACACCATGCCGCCCCAGTCATTAAACCTTTACTTAAAAAGTCAGACCTAGACCCACACATACTAAATAACTATAGGCCTATTTCAAATTTACCATTTCTCTCTAAAATACTAGAAAAAGTAGTCGCCAGTCAGCTTCAGTCACACCTTATGCGTTACAATTTGTTTGAGAAATTCCAGTCCGGTTTTCACACTGGTCATAGTACAGAAACTGCACTAACACAGGTTGTAAATGACATTCTGATATTCTCTGATGAAGGAAATTCCACTTTAATTATGCTGTTAGACTTAAGTGCAGCATTTGACACCATTGACCATTCTATTTTACTGCACAGGCTAGAAAACAATGTTGGGCTTACAGGCCCCGTGCTCGCTTGGTTTAGGTCTTATTTATCAAATCGATTCCAGTATGTACAGAAATGTGCTGACAGGACTCCATCATTATACACAGAAGTTCAATATGGTGTCCCGCAGGGCTCAGTACTGAGACCTTTACTGTTTTCACTTTACATGCTTCCACTGGGATCTCTCATTAGGAAACATAATGTTAATTTTCACTCGTATGCAGATGACACCCAGTTATACCTTTCATTTAAATCAAATGAAGTTTCTCCGATGTTGTCTTTAATTAGTTGTGTTAGTGAATTAAAGGAATGGATGAATGAGAACTACTTGTCTTTAAATACAGATAAAACAGAGATGTTAATTGTTGGAGGGAATGACGCTGATCACAGCAATATTTTGTCGTCATTTAACTCAGTTGGAATCCCAATTAATTTTACTGAATCAGCCCGCAATCTAGGTGTTATCTTTGACATGTTATTTAAAGCGCATATTACAAAGTCGTCCAAAACATGTTTTTTCCATCTTAAAAATGTTAGGAAATTAAGGCTTTCTAAATAAACAGGATTGTGAGAAATTAATTCATGCATTTATCTCTAGTAGGATTGACTACTGCAATGCGGTGTTCACTGGCTGTTCAAACTGTTCTCTATACAGCCTCCAGTTAATCCAAAATGCAGCTGCAAGAATTATTACAAGAACAAGAAAATATGAACACATAACCCCAGTTCTTAAATCTTTACACTGGCTCCCAGTTAAGTTCAGGGCAGATTTCAAAATCCTCCTTTTAACATATAAAGCATTAAATGGCCAAGGTCCGCTTACTTGTCTGAACTTATCATGACTTACAAACCTGAGCGCACATTAAGATCTCAAGATGCCGGTCTGCTTAGGATTCCAAGGATTAATAAAATAACAGTGGGAGGTCGAGCTTTTAGTTACAGGGCCCCTAAACTGTGGAATGGTCTTCCTGCTTCTATAAGAGATGCCCCTTCAGTCTCAGCCTTTAAATCCCAGCTGAAGACTCACTACTTCAGTTTAGCATATCCTGACTAGAGCTGCTGATTAACTGTTCATACTGCAATTCTGTTGTTAGTCATTAGCACTAAAACATAAGTAACATGATAATTATAATTGAATATGTGGAAGACGAATGTTCTCTTCGTTCCCTTGTACTAATTCATGTCTGAGAAGTAAGCTTTACAAAACCATGTAATAGCATGCTTTGTTTTAGCAAACAGTAAAATGTTTGTGCAAAGGACTCAAGGTCTGAGCATTCCACACATGAGTCTGCCTTATCACGTTTTCCCTTAGCTTACATCTGAACGCCATAACAAAAGGAGCCAAGAAATCAAGTTGCACAAGGGGCGTTGAAGGGGCTAAAGGTTTGTGTATAATAAATGTGTTGACTGTTACATTTTATAATGATATTAAATTACGCATTCTAGGGTATAAAACTGGACCCCACCCAACAGACGGGTGTCAGAAGAGCCCTGACGCTGTCATGTATATTTGATTGTCTGCTTTTCTGAAACTCTTCTCACCGTGACTCTGAAAATAAAGCTGCTTTATAACCGCACCTGCTGTCGGGTCTGAGATTTCGTCCACAGTTTTGGCGCCCAACGTGGGGCAGGAGACGGCTCCTCGTGCAGGATCGTCCAGAGGACCGTGGTGGAGCCGATTCCGGCCGGATCGGGTCCAGCTTCGGTAAATGTAGGATTGGCCTGCCTTGGGCGTTTCCTGCGTGGGGAGTCCCTGACCTCCTCTTAGCCGATACGAGGCACGACTTGACGGGCATTTCCATGCAGGTGGATGGAGTCACGGTGAGTAGATCGGGGGATTCCTGTTAGTTTGACTGGTGTGCTGGAAGTAATATGAATATAGAAGGAAAAGGAATAAAAAGCATATGCAAAATAAAGAATAAGAAAGCATACTGTATGGAAAATACATAGGAGTGTTCTAAGGGCTCACGGAAAGTGACTTGGGACCCTACGGAAAACGGCACAGTGTGAATGTTAGCTAGTCACCCCTGTGGAAAGGATTAGAAAAGGGCGAGTGGCACGCCCTATAATAATTTGAGGAACGGGGGTGAAAGGGCGTATTTAGAGAATGTGTGTCTAAATAAACGGGAGGTCGAGTTTTCATCTGCTGTCTGGTCATACTCTTGTTTCAACGGGTTGCTAAGGTGACGGAGACAATACCCTGGCAGATTGACGCATACAAACCGTCTGATGAAGGGATCGGGTAAAAACCTCCATATCCTGGACTCCACGGGGCGTATTGATGTAGGATTCTGCTGATGCAAATAACGGACACGAAGTCACCTGAAGCTGTAATCCGGGAATAGGAGCGGACGGCGGGTGGAACGGGGTTTATCGAGGGCTGAGTCACTTTCTGCTGAGATCCTGCCACTCACTATGGGAAAAACAATCAGTAGCCAGTCAAACAGTCCCCAAGAGTCCTAAAAACCTAACGTTAGAAGGATTATTTTCGGGGGATCGCCAGGCTCCTAGTGCGCTGTCGGGATCGAAAGGCGGGTTCCCTAGAAAGCTCATTGAAAAGAGACAGGATTAAAAAAGCATGTAGGAGGTGGAATAAGGACAGTGGAGGTGGATGGCCAGTGGAAGGAACTGGAGATATGAATTAGAAAAATACTGTGCAGAAATACACAGGGTTGTTGTAATGGAGGTCCTTATCGGATGGATATTTATGACAGATGGGAATTGGTTATTAAAGACCGTGCGTTGGAAGCGGCACAAAACGGAATGAGCTTTTAGTTGCTGAACTTAAGAATAGAAAGGAAAAGAACAGCTGCTTATAGCTTTACAGAAAGTGTAGGCTGATACGGGACCCCAGTCTGAAGGAAGGAGGAGAAGGAGTGATAAAAAAAAAAAAAAAACTTTTATATCCAGTGCTCTCTTCCGCAACACTTTACCCACAACCCCTTCCACTGCCACATTCAATCATTGCCCCAACGGCTCCTGTGGTTACCGATGCCCCAGTTACTGATGATTTCTTTGATGAACAATATCAATGTGACCCCTCCTCACTTACACATCCTGATGATGAGACTGACGGCCACTTGTTAGGGGCTATGGGAGGCTTTTCTAACTTACACAAAAGCCCTCCATTTCACAACGTGCTAGAACCAAAACCCTCAGAGATAAGACCCCTGAAAACCTTTAGCATCCACATTTTCATGCCCTTTAATTGAGGTTCCTAACCCCCGACACGATCCCACACTGCCCCCAGGAAATGATAACCCCACTACTGTAATGATACACCGTAACTGAGATATTCAAGAGCTGAAAGACGTAGTGTCCGAATTGCCTGATCGTAAGGTAATCGGTGGGTTGAAGTTTGTGGAACAGGTGCAGCAACTAGACAATATATACAAACCCAGTGCAGCCGAGTGGACCCAAGTGCTACGCAGAAAGATGGGCACCATTTGGGCTACTGTCAATTATGGGCAGCATAATGGAGTACAGTGGCATTGGAATGAGGCATTGCCTCGTGGACAAAATAATGAGGGTCCTTTCCTTGCCAAATGGGAATCTGTGAAAACTGCAATAGCTGCAAAATATAAAAAGGGCACCGACTACCTTTTCAGCTGCCAAACAAAAGAAAAATGAGACAGTAGATGAATGGGCACACCGCATTCAGGATTTGATGACAAACCATTCTGGTTTAGAAAGCCCAGATGACCGTAACAAGGCAGCAGTTCCTCCTTTTGTGTCAGGACTCAGAAGTGATATTCAAAATAAAGTACGCACGTCCTGTATTTGGATGAGAAAGTGCCACTTTTGATGAAGTTAAAAGACACGCGGAGCATGCTGAACGACAGACTAAACAAAAAGAGTCAGACACTCAGACCAAGTTAATCGCGGCACAAATGAATTATTATGCAGGTGGAGCTCAGGCAGGGGGAGAGGACGTGAAAGACGTGGATTTTCCGAGAACAGGGGCGAAGCCGGGGGAGAGGTAGTGGATTTTTACTTCCTAATCCGAATTCTTCGTCTGCTCAGCCGCCTCTCCCCTCAGATCAAGCACCTACACATCTTGCCTGTTACGATGGGACACTTCTGCAGCAATTGCCCACATCAGCTTCCTCCCCCGCCTTCCTTACCTGAACCTGAGGATATTCCTTTCACAGGGACCCCCAGCCACTCTTTTCAGTTGCCTTTGCTCACTTGCCATGGGACACAGATCCTTTATTGACTTTGCTGAATGGCACTAAAACTGCTTTTCTAGTCTGCCTCGAACGATACACTGACTGTTCTTAGTGCTTCTGGACAACCACATTTTTTACTGGTGTCTAAACCTCTTCGAGTTCAGCTTCATTCCAGTGGTTCCACTTTGATGCACCGGTTTTTTTAAATCAGCTCTGCCCTGTTAATCTGTTCAGGAAGGGATGATGACTACGCTCTCCCTCTCTATTTCTCTAACCAAACGAGGGTTTCACTGTTCTATTCCTAAATTCCTGTGCCAAACCTCCCCTCACACTAAGCCCTCTTTTGCAGCCTGGACCCTGAACATCTCCTCACACACCATTCTTCTAAAGCCCTACACTCTTATATTCTTTTCCCCACTTGCAAGTCCCCAACACCCTCCACTGCACTGCCCAGTACTTCCCTTCTGAAGTGGACACACCTTGGTTAGAATCTTTTCTCTCTTCAGGTATGAGCCCAGAGACCCTCCATATCCCTTGCATTTTTTTTCTCATGCACACACAGCTGCTGCTGTCAGTGCACTTCACATATTCCCAAAGCGTTTTCTATTTCGGAGGTTCGGTTCCCCATGTTTTCTTTAGCCAATTATAGCACCGTTCACTGAGTTGAAATTGGGGATTGGGTGGAACAATGTTTCAATAGGACGGACTGGCTACATGTTGCTTCGGGTATCTTTGATACCTCAGATCATTTGATAACTAAAGTTTGTGCTTCAAAATGATTTTTTAGTACATCGTGCATTGTGCGTCCTTCCCTTTCTGCTTTTCATTGCAAACCGTCTCCCACTTGGCTTTCCTCACTTCCCGATGCACTTTGGTCCCAGGGGAAAAATGATTATGGAAGGATAGCACACTGTGAGCCACTGGTGATTTACCCAAAAATCCTCCTTCCGCCCGCATCGCTCCCAGTATCCTCTGTCTCCAGCAGCAGAGGCTGGCATCTCCGCCGTACATTCCGATCTCGTGAAACGTGGAGCAATCATTCAAATTAAACACTCTCCAGTCAACTCCCCCGTTTTACCTGTTTAAAAGGCTGACGGTTCATGGCGTTTTTGTTTAAGATCTTCGACACGTAAATTCTGCAGTTTTTCCTAGGGCACCTATTGTTACTAATCCTTCCACTATTCTTTCTACGATACCCTCGTCCGCCTGTTATTTCTCTGTTATTGACTTTGCTAATGCTTATTTTGTATTCCTTTGCACCCGACTCTCAATTCTGGTTTGCCTTTACTTTCCAAAACCGCCGTTGGACATGGACCGTTATGCCTCAGGGATATATTGTAGCCCTTGTGTATTGGATAAGCTCTTGCTCAAAATTTAAAAGGCTTTTGGCGGAAAAGACAGTGTATTGATACAGTATGTGGAATGTTGTGTAGTACTACGAAGCAGATTGTGCACGGATACTCAGCAATTGTTATTATTTAGCAGAAAATGGCCACAAAGTTTCTAAAACAAAACTGCAGTTAATTCAAACAACCGTGAAATATTCAGGTCATGACATTTCTTGTGAAACGAGAGCTCTCTCTCTCTCTAGCGACCGTATAAACACCATTCAAAATCTTCCTAGACCAAGACATGTTACAAAGCAACAGGTTGTGTCTGTATTAGGCATTATAGGATACTGCCGGCAATGGATTTTAAACTTCAATGAAAGAGCACAGCTTTTGCAACCCTGATCTCCCCTTTCTGGTCAGGTGGCATGGAAAGATCAAGCTGGGAAGGCTCTATGTAACTTAAAAAAAAAAATGCCCTACTGTTTGCATGCGTTGGGACTGTTGACTATCTCGTCCATTCACTCTGTTTGTGGACGAAAAGGGGATATATGAATGCATTTTTACACAACTCCATGGAGAAAAAACAAAGGCTTAGCCTATTTTTTGAAAAAATTGGATCCAGTGGCTGTGGGACTTCCAACCTGTCTCAGAGCTGTAGCAGCCACAACAGAGGCCGTGCTAGCCAGTACAGATATAGTGCTCATGAGCCCCCTAGTGGTAAAAGTGCCTCACGCCGTACACTCCATTTTAGTACAGGCTAAAACCTCACATCTCACTACTGCTAGGGAAATACACTACCAAAATATACTCTGTACATTGTCAAACGTTACCATAGAAAGGTGCTCCACCTTAAATCCAGCTACATTGCTTCCAACTGAAAATCAAGGGAACCCACAACTGTCATGATAAAATAACTAAGGTTATAAAACCTAGACCAGACCTACAGGAAACACCCTTAGGAACAGGAGAGATAATTTTTGTGGATGGATGTTCTTTATGATTGGAAAATGGAACACCTTCAACCAGCTATGCAGTGGTCAAAGGTGACCACCTGCTGGAAGCAAACCGTTTCTTCAAGTTTAAGCGCAGGCAGCTGAGTTGATAGCTCTCACCGAGCTTGTCAGTTGTCAGAGGGAAAAATTGTAACTATCTATACTGATTCTAGATATGCTTTTGGAGTCTGCCATGATCCTGGGGCATTATGGAAACTCAGGGATTCAAGACCAGTACTGGCAAGCCCATTCAACATAAAAAACTAAAAGAATCCCTCTTAGAGGCCATAACGAAACCATCAAAGCTAGCGATCGTTAAATGTCAAGCTCACACAGGAAAACAGGATCCTGTCAGCAAAGGAAACAAATTAGCTGATCATTTTGCTAAACGGGCTGCGTATAATAACACACCAATCTTTTTATTCCAACAGAGAAATGACCAGGACACTGATAATCAAATTATTTCTTTACAGAATGCAGCCACGGACACAGAGAAGAAAATGGTCCAAAGAAGGGTCCCTCTCTGATGGAGTCTGGACCCATAAGCAAATTAACAAACCTTTCCTCCCAAAAGCTTCTTTCCCAGGTATGGAAAAAATCGCCCATGGCCTAGACCATGCTGGAAAAGACGCCATGGTTCAAGATGTTGAAAAATATTGGGAAGCTGTAGGTTTCTCTACATATGCAGAGCAGTTCTGCAGGTGCTGTGCATTATGTCAAAAGTTTAATGTAGGAAAGGGCACCCAGGTAAGTCCCGCCATTACACCTAACCTAATGGGTCCATTCGAACACCTTCAAATGGACTTCATTGAATTAACACCATCAAAGGGGTACCGATACTGTTAAGTAATTGTTGATGTGTTCTCCCGATGGGTGGAAGCTTTCCCTTCCAAACATGCAGATGCCAAACCTGTGGCAAAAGCTTTGATAAAGGAAATCATTCCTAGATGGGGAATACCACAGAAATTACAAACTGATAATGGCACCCACTAAATTCCATTATAAATGAATTAACCACCTGGCTCCAGATAAATGTGCATCATTATTGCAAATACCACCCCCAGAGTGGAGGTATTGTGGAACGATGCAATGGTACCTTGCAATCTAAATTGGCTAAAATCTGTGAGCAAACAAATTTAACTTGGCCTGATGCTCTGCCTCTGGCCTTGATGGGATTAAGGGGAAGAACACATTGGCAGTTAGGGCTGTCGCCATTCGAAATTCTGACCGGATGGACCATGCCAGTCGGCATGGTCATAGGTAATGTTACACTGCATACTGTGGACAATGATCTTCTTTCCAGTCTTACAGGTCTCCGAGCTTCTCTGAAGGAAGTCCACGAGCAGGTGAATCAGGCCTGGAGAACTAGTCCTCCATCAAAGGACTCCCGATTCCATTAGGAACCTGGATTCTGGCTAGAGATACTCGAAGGAAACATTGGCATCACCCTCGGTGGAGAGGACCGTTCAAGTTCTGCTGTAGACACCACATGCTGTTAAAGTTGAGGGACTGCCTGCTTGGATTCACATCTCACATTGCAAAAGATGGCACCCTTGATTGTGGTCCTACTATGTCTTTCCATCCCCTTGTCGACTGCTCTGGTCACCTTGACTTTTCCTTTCGGAATCACCACATCAGTTCAGGTGGATTTCTGTTCTATTATTGACTGTGGGACTGATCGACAAATCCAGTGGAACTGGTCTGACAAATGTGTGTGTAACTGTTACAAACTCTGGATTCGAAGTAACTGTGACATGTGGGACTGGGTTTTGGCTAATACTGGAACTGATGACTGGGGTTTATCAACCCTATAAGGCCCAGAAGTATGGTCTGAAATATCGTTTTCTATTATAAAAGGACATGCCCCTCATGAATGTGCGAATACCATTGTAACCCTTTGATCATTACTCTGAAGAACCCTTCTTTACATGATTCAGGAACCTGTATTTTAGGGGCATGTGTATCTGGAATAGATCCTCTAGGGAGATTTCAAATTAAGGTTGAGAACCCTGTTACTAACACCTCCCATTTCCCCACACACACACCTCTCTCTCCTACCCCTGGTCCAAACCCGCCCCCTGTCAAGGTCATGAATATTTCCACCTCTTCTTCCACTTTTTCTATTGAAATTGGGTATGGGGATCAGAACCGTTGGCTGCAATGGGTATTATATTCGCTAGACAAGTGAATCAATCTGATTGCTATGCATGTGCTATAGCTAGGCCACATTTGGCCACTGTCCCTTTTCCTCTTTCTAACATATCTGATCCTACTGGCCTTCCTTGCCTACTTGCCCTTTTTATCTCTTCCTCTATTCCAATCGACTCTAATTACATTACACTTTCCCTTCTTTTCCCCTACTCTTCCCATGACTCCCCCGATGTTTCAGCCTGATGAAGGTATTTATACCTGTTTTTTTAGAAACCTTACTTCCTCTCGTGGCACAAATGTTGGTAATATCCCATCCTCTTTTTGTTTCCAAACTTTTCCGATTAATTCTTCCTCTTTAGCTTCCAAATTATCAATTTTTCTGATTACTCAGAATACTGATATTTGGTGGATGTGCCATAGGTCTAAATTGCTTGACATCCTTCCACCTGACTGGACTGGCACTTCTGCTTTAATACAATTTGTTATGCCTTTCCGACTTTTCCCTTTAACTGCCTTCCATGTGTCGACCATGTTTGGCCAACATCGTCAACCCCATTCTGTGGACCCTTCCCAGTTTTCCCTACATGGCCCTGGGGTGTATTTTGATTCCATTCGAGTCCCTCGTGGAGTCCCTGATAAGTTCAAGGCAAGGGACCAAGTTGTTGCCGAATTTGAGTCTATTTTTCCTCAGGTTACTATAAACAAAAATGTAGATTGGATTAATTACCTCTATTATAATCAACAAAGATTCTTAAATTTTACTAAAGAAGCTGTTGAAGGTATCCATGAGCAACTTGATAAAACATCCCTCATGACCTGGCAAAATCGATTGGCTTTAGATATGCTCTTGGCTGAGAAAGGAGGCGTTTGTGCTATGTTTGGTGATGCATGCTGTACCTATATCCCTAATAATACAGCTCCTGATGGATCAATCACCCGTGCTTTAGCTGATTTGACATGAACTAGCTACTAATTCTGGCATTTCTAATCCTTGGGACAAATGGTTTATGTCCACTTTTGGGTCCTGGGGCCAATGGCTTAAATCAGTTTTCATCTCTCTTACAGTTGCTTTAATTGTTCTCCTGCTTGTAGCTTGCTGTATTGTTCCCTTGATAAGATACATTGTATCCAAGTATTTTACTGCCTCGATGGCAAAGGCTTATTTTTACACAAAGAAAAAATGCTTCAGATCAGCACATCCACCCCACACTCCTCCGCCCACTCCACTCCATCCTCCTCTCCTACCCTTTCCTACTCAACTCTCCCTGATCAAATATTTTTGTTTGCTAAAAAAGGGGGGAATGTGGAAGACGAATGTTCTCTTCGTTCCCTTGTACTAATTCATGTCTGAGAAGTAAGCTTTACAAAACCATGTAATAGCATGCTTTGTTTTAGCAAACAGAAAAATGTTTGTGCAAAGGACTCAAGGTCTGAGCATTCCACACATGAGTCTGCCTTATCACGTTTTCCCTTAGCTTACATCTGAACGCCATAACAAAAGGAGCCAAGAAATCAAGTTGCACAAGGGGCGTTGAAGGGGCTAAAGGTTTGTGTATAATAAATGTGTTGACTGTTACATTTTATAATGATATTAAATTACGCATTCTAGGGGTATAAAACTGGACCCCACCCAACAGACGGGTTCAGAAGAGCCCTGACGCTGTCATGTATATTTGATTGTCTGCTTTTCTGAAACTCTTCTCACCGTGACTCTGAAAATAAAGCTGCTTTATAACCGCACCTGCTGTCGGGTCTGAGATTTCGTCCACAAATACTAACCCTCACCTATTCTGTTTCTGTTCTCGGTACCCAAATGTGGCAATTGGTGCCACGGCCCACCTGCCAAGTTGTTTGCCTGCCTATGGTAAAGTCATCCCTGATGGAGGATCACAGGAATCATGGGAAAGAGGGGTCCTTTCATCGGAGCAACGTTTCAGCTGTGGAATGGCCAAATGGGGAAGCAGCTTGATGGATGAGGTCTCCAGAACTCTAACAATATCCAAATCTTATTATGTGATATCATCTACTGTTAAATTCTGCTCCATTACTTCTAAAATTTTTATTATTATGCTGTATTAAGGATTTGTTCTGTTCTGTGTATTGTATTGACCCCCTTCTTTTGACACCCACTGCACGTCCAACCTACCTGGAACGGGGTCTCTCTTTGAACTGCCTTTCCCAAGGTTTCTTCCATTTTCCCTACAAGGTTTTTTGGGAGTTTTTTCTTGTCTTCTCAGAAAGTCAAGGCTGGGGGGCTGTCAAAAGGCAGGCCTGTTAAAGCCCATTGTGGCACTTCCTGTGTGATTTTGGGCTATACAAAAATAAACTGAATTGTATTGTATTGTAAGTGTGCATTGATGAGGGCATGATACGCTGGTTCGGTTTGGTTCTTGCACTTACCTCCCCAGTAAACATGCAAAGTATGGCATAAAAGCGTACAAACTATATGAAGACTCTGGTTATATACATTGAATCTAGTTATATACCGGAAAGTCACACACAACATCAGATGAACGTACAGAAATCTCAGCACGTTGGAGTGTGTTGTCCTAGACCTAATGGATGGCCTGCTCAATGAAGGGCGTATTATGTACTGTATATGAACAACTACTACAACAGTCCAAAACTGGCACAAATGTTGTATGAGAAGAAAATTTACATTGTTAGTACACTCAGAATGAATCGTGTTGGTGTTCCTAAGGACTTGACCAAACTCAAATTGAAACCTGGTGAAGTACTGTACGTGCTCCCTTATAACAATATTTGTCTGACACGACAAACGTGATGTAAACATTATAACAACATTGCATGACGCATCAACAGAAGTGGTGCCTGGCAAAACAAACTGCGAAACTGGGCAGCCAATCAGAAAACCAACAGCAGTTCTACACTACAATAAGCACATGGGCTCTGTGGACAAGTCAGATCAGATGGTTCTAGTCAACAGTTTTGCCCGAAAAACTCTCAAATGGACAACAAAATGATTCTTTCACTTACTGGATCTGTCTGCAACAAATGCATGTTTACTGTACTGCAAGCAGGTGAAGAAAATAAAACAAAGAGTTTGTGAAGCAGGTTATCAAACACCTGGTGTCCAGCAGCACTGAAGAAGGTGATGTCACATGACCAGCTCGATCAGGACCTTTCAGTTCAGATAGCTCCAAACTGCTTCACCTGGAGTTCAGTGCTTCAAAGCCCTGGCCAATCTCCATACCACCAAGTGAGTGCAAGAGGCACCCAACACGTGAATGCATTGTCTGCAAATATCACCAAGGACCAGGCAAGCGATGGGCATGGAAACAAGACACATATGCGTTGGTTGCGAGGGTGGTCCAGCATTGTGTATATCACCGTGTTTTGAACAATACAACACACTCAGAGACTTCTGAACTGAAGCTCGGTGAAATGAACTGTAGTTTTCCAGCAAATTACAAACTCACTTGCATTATGGTGAAATAATTGCTATATTTTTGTAACTTTTTCATGTTTTTGTGCTTTGTTTTCAAAAAATTCAGTTCATGTATAACCTTTTCTCAAGTCAAAAAGGCTAGTACATTGACTGACTGAAATATTGTACATATAATAATAGATTGTTGCAGTAGTTTTTTATAGTTTTTACAGTTCATTGGCAGTGTGTAAAATGATCAGTGTTGCAGTAATTGTGATGCTCTTTGCATGAACAAAATATATTTTCCATTAAAATTTCACTTTTTCTTAAAAAGTTCAGCAAAACAGTATTTGGCATCTGGAGGGGGGGATTAACCACCCAAGTAAGTATGTGGAGGTTTTAGGTATACCTGCTTATGGAGGCTTTGGTGAGCAGTAAGGTAGGGCCTTAATGACAGTCAGAGCTTGGCTAATGTCACCTGGAAGCACTCTGTTTTGGGTCACTCACAGCCTGTTTCTTTGAAGACAACAAAGGGAGTTCTTCCGTTAGCTAATGCTTTAGGGAGTTGCTTCTGTGATTCCAGTGTTGTTGGGTTGTTGCAGTTAACACAATGCAAAAGGTGTGGCCTGGGGTGGATTGTGGTGTGATTCCATGACAAAGCACTGCTTAATCCATGTCAATGATGTAAATGGCCAGAGCACTGGGATAAGACATCTATTGCAAGGCTGAGTTATGTACACACTCACACTGGGCCAGTTTGGATTCACCAGTTAGCATAACTTGCATGTCTTTACTGACATGGGAGGAAAACTTTAACACCCAGAGAAAAGTCCATGGACGGCACGGTGGCTCAGTGGTAGCGCTGCTGCCTCACAGTTAGGAGACCTGGGTTTGCTTCCCGGGTCCTGCGTGGAGTTTGCATGTTCTCCCTGTGTCTGCGTGGGTTTCCACCGGGCACTCTGGTTTCCTCCCAAAGACATGCAGGTTAGGTGGATTGGCGATTCTAAATTGGCCTTGGTGTGTGGGTGTGTTTGTGTGTGTCCTGCGGTGGGTTGGCACCCTGCCCAGGATTGGTTCTTGCCTTGTGCCCTGTGTTAGCTGGGATTGGCTCCAGCAGACCCCCGTGACCCTGTGTTCGATTCAGCGGGTTGGAAAATGGATGGATGGAAAAATCCATGCAGACATGGAAAGAATGTACAGACACTGTATAGCATCACAGGGTTGGTACCAAGGATACGGGCCTGTGAGGTGGCAAAGTTTCACACATTTACTGCCCATGAAAACTTATTTTTAGAGGCAATAATCCAAGATTTTGTGACCCAAAATTGAATTAAGCCGGTGTGAGAATATTCTGTGAGCTGTTCTGGGCACATCCCACTGGTAGAAGACACTGCTGAAGACCCATGATATGATGGATTATATTTCACAGCTGGCTTGGAAATCTATAGCTCAAGGGGACAGAGAAGTCTGGGCTGACCTGCTTGACTGGAAAAGACACCTAAGAGGATGAGACGAGGCAATTATTCAGCATAAATGGATTTCTTTATGAAAGAAAAACAGTTTAAATGATATCTTGTCAACATCAAAATGAGACTTTATCAAAAAATCTATAGATATTAATTTAAAAGTAATATTAACAATTGTATTACATATGTTGTTTTAATTTCAGTGTTCTTTTGAGAACTTGTTTCATTAGACATTTTTCTTATAGAGTGATACTTTTTTCAAAATAAAAGAATTAAATTTAAATTCAGCCAATTTAATGAATGTTTGTGGAATCAATGTGATCAACTCATAAAAATGTTTTAAGAAAAAACTTAGTAAAAGCACCTGTTGGATAAGACAAATTCAGTTACTGATATCCCTCCAAAAATGTATTATAGCAGAATACAAAGGAAGACATATTTAGATCCAAATCTGGGACATATGTGAGCTGTAGTACGATTTAAGGATAATTGAAAGAAATGGAAATAACAATAGTCCATAGCAATGCAAGATTTTTAAATAGTTGACAAGATTCCATGGATTTTGTGCTGAAATACAAGTCCCAATAGTCATACTTAATAAAAGTTGGCTCAGATCAGGTTGGGGAGCCTGCATCTTGTTGCACCCACCACACAACAAAACAGCTTGGGATCCTGATTGGCAACCCCCCAGGCAGACCAGTCTAGTCCTAGCTTCCGGAAATGACCATCTATCTGCCACAGCCAGGTGTTATGTGGGCATCCCTTTGGCCTTGTCCAGCCACTCGGGTCTTCAACAATGAGGTCCCTACGAAACGGATCACCCTCAGGAAATAGGGCCACATTCCGTAACTGATGCTCCCTCACAATGCAGGTAATGTGTCTCATTCGGGACTCCGTGAGTAACTGCTCATTCGACACAAAGTCAAACCAGCGGTACACCTTTCCAGCGACGTCATGATGCCCAATTTTCTCCCAATCCATCTACTGATTTCATAGGAAGAGTCACCAGAGACATAAATGTCACTGCTGAGGTAAAAGTATCACACAATAAAACATTAAAGGCATAGTTGTGAAATATGTTACTTAATAAAATCAAAAATCAAACCACATTTACCTTTAATCTAGATGTCAGCGTTCAACTCCCATGCTAGGTCACTGTGTGGACTTCGAACATTGTCATTGTGTCTGCATTAGTTTTCTCCATTTCCCATTAACCTCAAATGAGTTTCCATGTGTCCTACGATGGCCATGTGTCCCATTCACTGTTTATGTTAGATCTCCAATTCACATGCTGACGGCTGTTTCCATTTTCACTAGAGCCTTTACAGCTCTGGGCATGCCAATAGTAATATTTTCATAATTTCTTTTTCCTTATAAATGCATCTGTCATGATTTTACAGCTGTATCCCTGAGATGTGAAGGTACTCCTGATTTTTATGACATTCAGAGTAAAACTTTGTCCATTAAAGTCATTACCTCCCTAAGCGCAGGCTCACTTGCAGTTTAACTGTGTCCTAAATGGCTTTCTTACATGAGGTATAGAAAAACACCATATTCCTGAAAAGCATTAATACTTTTGAGTTGGTATTCAAGAAGAAAATGTTGAATGTTTTAAAGTAACACTGTTTTCTTTTCACAAGCTGGGTGCAGTAAACCAGCCTGTCTATTTTGAGGCATAACTCAGATTAACAAATGTTTTACTCAGGACCTTAAATACAGTGGTGTGAAAAACTATTTGCCCCCTTCCTGATTTCTTATTCTTTTGCATGTTTGTCACACAAAATGTTTCTGATCATCAAACACATTTAACCATTAGTCAAATATAACACAAGTAAACACAAAATGCAGTTTTTAAATGATGGTTTTTATTATTTAGGGAGAAAAAAATCCAAACCTACATGGCCCTGTGTGAAAAAGTAATTGCCTCCTTGTTAAAAAATAACCTAACTGTGGTGTATCACACCTGAGTTCAATTTCCGTAGCCACCCCCAGGCCTGATTCCTGCCACACCTGTTTCAATCTAGAAATCACTTAAATAGGAGCTGCCTGACACAGAGAAGTAGACCAAAAGCACCTCAAAAGCTAGACATCATGCCAAGATCCAAAGAAATTCAGGAACAAATGAGAACAGAAGTAATTGAGATCTATCAGTCTGGTAAAGGTTATAAAGTCATTTCTAAAGCTTTGGGACTCCAGTGAACCTCAGTGAGAGCCATTATCCACATATGGCAAAAACATGGAACAGTGGTGAACCTTCCCAGGAGTGGCCGGCCGACCAAAATTACCCCAAGGCGCAGAGATGACTCATCCGAGAGGTCACAAAAGACCCCAGGACAACGTCTAAAGAACTGCAGGCCTCACTTGCCTCAATTAAGGTCAGTGTTCACGACTCCACCATAAGAAAGAGACTGGGCAAAAACGGCCTGCATGGCAGATTTCCAAGACGCAAACCACTGTTAAGCAAAAAGAACATTAGGGCTCGTCTCAATTTTGCTGAGAAACATCTCAATGATTGTCAAGACTTTTGGGAAGGCAAATTTCCCGTTACATCTGGCGTAAAAGGAACACAGCATTTCAGAAAAAGAACATCATACCAACAGTAAAATATGGTGGTGGTAGTGTGATGGTCTGGGGTTGTTTTGCTGCTTCAGGACCTGGAAGGCTTGCTGTGATAGATGGAACCATGAATTCTACTGTGTACCAAAAAATCCTGAAGGAGAATGTCCGGCCATCTGTTCGTCAACTCAAGCTGAAGCGATCTTGGGTGCTGCAACAGGACAATGACCCAAAACACACCAGCAAATCCACCTCTGAATGGCTGAAGAAAAACAAATTGAAGACTTTGGAGTGGCCTAGTCAAAGTCCTGACCTGAATCCAATTGAGATGCTATGGCATGACCTTAAAAAGGCGGTTCATGCTAGAAAACCCTCAAATAAAACTGAATTACAACAATTCTGCAAAGATGAGTGGGCCAAAATTCCTCCAGAGCGCTGTAAAAGACTCATTGTCTTGTCTTATCGCAAACGCTTGATTGCAGTTATTGCTGCTAAGGGTGGCACAACCAGTTATTAAGTTCAGGGGGCAATTACTTTTTCACACAGGGCCATGTAGGTTTGGATTTTTTCTCCCTAAATAATAAAACCATCATTTAAAAACTGCATTTTGTGTTTACTTGTGTTATATTTGACTAATGGTTAAATGTGTTTGATGATCAGAAACATTTTGTGTGACAAACATGCAAAAGAATAAGAAATCAGGAAGGGGGCAAATAGTTTTTCACACCACTGTAATGTGTAGAATGTGTATTTGCACCAAAATGACATGAATATGTGTCTCTGAACAAGGAGCGATACTACTTAAATTTATAATTCAACTTTAAAAGTGCAGAAAATGTTTTGACTTTTCAAAATCGATAAAAGACCTTTCTGGGATTTTTGTTTTTTTGCTACTAATTTACCCACTTTGCCTCTTTTCCTGTGACATCTTTTCCTTTTTGATTTCTGTTTGCACTGTTTGAGGTTTCACTTTGTTTGTATTTTCACTGCCTTTTGTTTTATCTGTTTGTGTTTTCATTTTCTTTATGTTTTGCTCTTCTGGGCCAATGTACAAACAGGAGAAGGCACAGAGTGGCAGGAGGATCAGTGCATATGGAGCATTCAGGCTTCTCCTAAAATCTGAATTTTTCAAAGACAGTAATTCAACTCACAGTCATTCTGACATAAATATTTGTTACTTTTTAATTTTCTGTAGTTGTCATTGAAAGTAAATACAAAGATAATGAAACAAACTTTCTGTCACCATCGAAGAGCTGAGGCTGTTGCCAGACAATGTAACACTACTTAAGAGTCACCTGTCATCTCTTGATAAATACTTTTCTGTAACTCTTCAGCTCAAAGTAAGTTGTCTTTAATTACCGGTAAATGTATATACAGTATACTGTATGAGTGAAAACTATTGCAGCCTTGAATTGCTATTGAAATCCCAAACCAATCACAACCAGCTCTTACTCCAGACTCATTAACCCCTAACTCTCTCTTTGTGTCTTTTGTATCTCCCAGAGCTTCATCCCAATGTCCACAGAAGATGATGTCAAAGGTGCTGCTGATCAGCATGGTCTCAGTCATGACCTTCCATTTCTCTGAAGAGCTCAGTTTTGCACTCACATCAAAGTTCTGGTGGTCTCAACTCATAGAGCTCTCTGTTCTCTAATCCCAAAGAATTGAAAAGTGTCTTCTGCCTAAGGAGTTGGCTGCAATTTAGCACAAAATGTCACTACTTCTCCACTGACAAACTAAACTGGGGTAAAAGTAATGATAACAGTGTGGGGTCACCTGGTGATCATACAGAGCCAAGAGGAGCAGGTATGCCATTTATCCTGTTGGGGTTTATGCAGGAATGAGATATACTGACAGAGGGAGTGGAATGGATAATCTCGGTGGTACGGTAGTCAAGCTCGGTCATTTCTTTACAGACGCAAGTTTGTTTTCTCCTCAGAACTTCTTACTGAATAAGACAGCAAAACAAATACTGACAAATCATAATGGATTGGACTTACTGATCAAAAGATAGAAAACAAGTTCCTCTGGGTGAACAATGAAAGTTAGAATTAAAAAAAAATTTAAGAAAATTATTTTGTTGTGTATGGTAAGAAAAATGTATGAATGCTTTGAAATCACTTAATTTTTTTTTAAAGTTTACTGCCTCATGGCTCATTGATACGAGAAACCCAAACATATGATATATCATTTGACTCTTGACATCTAATTATGCAAGACGTCAAGCATCATGGAGACATTTGTTGGCACCTGAAATATATTAATGGTATACTAGAACATTTTTGCTATTTGATTTTTTTTTTTTGGTGGTTCTAGCCCTCTAACAATCAGTCCCAGAAGGTTTTAAATGACAGGTTTCAGATGTAAGCATATGTGGTTTTATGCTATTTCAAGGTCAGAAATTAGGAACATGATAATATTTTTGATTCTTGATTCTTTTCTAGGCATCTAAGCCTCCACTGACCTCTATCAGATCGTAAAACAAATGATATTTAGTATTTACTCTTAAACATTTTAATTTAGGCACCCATTTTAATATTTAAATTCTTTATTCTTGTTTATTATGTAGTTCTACCTCATGAACAAAATCATTAAATTTCTTTGAACTGAGTTTTGGTGGCATTAAAATTAGCATATCACATTTTCATACAAATGATGTAGCTCAAAGTGCTTTACAAGATGAAGAAAGAAAAAACAAAAATATCAAAATAAGCTTAAGGCAATACTAAGGTCAGATGGTCAGGGAGGACAGAAAAAAACAAAATCTGTAGGGGCACCGAGGCCATGAGACCACCCAGCCCACACTGGACAGGCATCGGTAATGATCCTTCCGCAATTCACATAAATCAATAAAAAAGAAAACCTGCAGCCACTGACTCACAGGGGTGACAATAAAAAGATCTTTCAAAATGAATCCCCGCTACTTTTAAATTATGAATAGGCTCTTATAAGGACTTGAGCAGAAATTTGCAAATGGAATAATTAGAAAATATACTGTAAGAAAGTGTGCTAAGCTAGCGATTGTTTAATATTTGTAGCAGTTAATACTAACAGTGGGATTG
Source organism: Polypterus senegalus (assembly GCF_016835505.1). Classification (NCBI taxonomy): domain Eukaryota; kingdom Metazoa; phylum Chordata; class Cladistia; order Polypteriformes; family Polypteridae; genus Polypterus; species Polypterus senegalus. Next base: position 228,250,465 of record NC_053157.1, on the reverse strand, counting down.
TTTATAACATTCATACTGTATGTACTGTAGGTGTTTCTAGTGTTACTTATGAATTTTTATCACCTGTGCCACAAAATGACAGTGCTATGATTAATTTGACTCCAGAGGGTGCAAAATTGCACTATGGTCACAACTGCTCACTGAATCTTGTCTGTTTGTTTGTTTTAAATGTATTTGTTTTTAATCTTGTCATTGACCTAACAGATGGACATTACATTAAGAAACAGCATTTGTTTCTAGACTGCAGAAAATACTCTATTTTACTGTAATGGAATAAAGAACTATTTACTCAAGTGCTATCTTTCTGTGCTAGCAGGCTTCACTGCTTGGCTTTTCTGTAGCAGATGTCAAATCATTATTAAATCATGAAAAACATGAATCTGCCATGGACTATCTTATCTAACATACAGTCTATTATCCTTAGAGTGACCCCTTATTTGAGGATCTCACCAGAGAAACTTTATTGTCCTCAGCTAAGCTACAAAGCCCCTGTAGACCTGCCTCATGGAGACATTTGTTGACTCCTAAAATACACTCACCTAAAGGATTCTTAGGACCACCATACTAATACGGTGTTTGACCTCCTTTTGCCTTCAGAGCTGCCTTAATTCTACGTGGCATTGATTCAACAAGGTGCTGAAAGCATTCTTTAGAAATGTTGGCCCATATTGATAGGATAGCATCTTGCAGTTGATGGAGATTTGTGGGATGCACATCCAGGGCACGAAGCTCCTGTTCCACCACATCCCAAAGATGCTCTATTGGGTTGAGATCTGGTGACTGTGGGGCCATTTTAGTACAGTGAACTCATTGTCATGTTCAAGAAACCAATTTGAAATGATTCGAGCTTTGTGACATGGTGCATTATCCTGCTGGAAGTAGTCATCAGAGGATGGGTACATGGTGGTCATGAAGGGATGGACATGGTCAAAAACAATGCTCAGGTAGCCCGTGGCATTTAAACAATGCCCAATTGGCACTAAGGGGCCTAAAGTGTGCCAAGAAAACATCCCCCACACCATTACACCACCACCACCAGCCTGCACAGTGGTAACAAGGCATGATGGATCCATGTTCTCATTCTGTTTACGCCAAATTCTGACTACCATTTGAATGTCTCAACAGAAATCGAGACTCATCAGGCCAGGCAACATTTTTCCAGTCTTCAACTTTCCAATTTTGGTGAGCTTGTGCAAATTGTAGCCTCTTTTTCCTATTTGTAGTGGAGATGAGTGGTACCCGGTGGGGTCTTCTGCTGTTGTAGCCCATCCGCCTCAAGGTTGTGCGTGTTGTGGCTTCACAAATGCTTTGCTGCATACCTCGGTTGTAACGAGTGGTTATTTCAGTCAAAGTTGCTCTTCTATCAGCTTGAATCAGTCGGCCCATTCTCCTCTGACCTCTAGCATCAACAAGGCATTTTCACCCACAGGACTGCCGCATACTGGATGTTTTTCCCTTTTCACACCATTCTTTGTAAACCCTAGAAATGGTTGTGTGAAAATCCCAGTAACTGAGCAGATTGTGGAATACTCAGACCAGCCCGTCTGGCACCAACAACCATGCCACGCTCAAAATTGCTTAAATCACCTTTCTTTGCCATTCTGACATTTAGTTTGGAGTTCAGGAGATTGTCTTGACCAGGACCACACCCCTAAATGCATTGAAGCAACTGCCATGTGATTGATTGATTAGATAATTGCATTAATGAGAAATTGAACAGGTGTTCCTAATAATCCTTTAGGTGAGTGTATATTAGTGGAATACTAGAACATTTCACTCTCACTCATCAAAAATCTGTACTCCATTACAAACTTTTAAATTGATTTTAAAACTCACTTATTTTGACAGGCCCTTGCACTGTGAGCCAGCTGTTCAACATGATACGTATTGCTTTTTGTTAGTGCTTAGTTCATGTTTATTTCACAATTAAATAATGTTTACCTGCTGACTTAATGTTTACTGTTGTTTTCCTATCACGGATTTTACTAATGGTCTGTGGTACTCTGTGTGGTGACTTTGAGTATATTATTATTATTATTATTTTTAAGTAAGAAAAAAGTTACCAACAGAAACTGTAATATTAATGCATAAAATAATGGTAAGTAAATGTAAACTCAATGAATCACAACAATTTCATCTAGTGTTTCACCAACCATCCATCCATCCATTATCCAACCCGCTATATCCTAACTACAGGGCCACAGGGGTCTGCTGGAGCCAATCCCAGCCAACACATGGCACAAGGGAGGAAACAATCCCCAGGCAGGGCACACACACACACACCCACACATCAACCACACACTAGGGACTCCTAACTGCGAGGCAGCAGCGCTACCACTGCACCACCGTGCTGCAGTTTCTCCAACCAGTTTTAAAAAATTAAAACTCATGGATCAAACTACTGTATACCAATCCAGAAGCTTCAGTTTGCATTATCAACATTAATTCAGATTACTTTAAACTAGAACATGGTACCAGACTAGGATGCCCCTTGTCACCACTAATTTTTGCAATCGCCATTGAGCCACTGGCAGCTCACTGCCGAAATGCTTATGAGATAAAGGAGATTATCAAAGAAGGACTTGAGCAGAAAATTTCTCTATATGCTGATGATATGGTACTGTATATACCAGACCTACAAAATACTGTGCCTGCAGTCTTAACAGCACTAATAGAATTTCAAAAGTTTTCTGGTCTCAAAATTAATTTGAATAAAAGTAGACTCTTTTCAGTGAATTCTCAAGCATACAATATTAGATTGGACACCTTCCCTTTTATTATTGCAGATCAGTTTAAATACCTAGGGGGGTAAATATCACAAGTAAATATAAAGCTCTTTATCAACAAAATTTTGCCGTCTGTATGGAAAAAATCAAGCAAGACTTTTATAAATGGCCAACCCTTCATCTCACTCTAGCTGGAAGAATTAACATTGTTAAGATGAATATCCTTCCTAAGCTTCTCTTTTTATTTCAAAACTTTCCTGTATACATCAATAAATTGTTTTTTAAGAAATTAGATTCAACCATAACCACATTTATTTGGAATTTAAAACATCCACGTAAGATAGAGAAGCTTTTATCTGTGGCACCTCTGCAAGAGAACCACCTTTTTCAACACTTGCAAACATATGCAGTTTTTAATATCTGGAAAACATTTGGGATTAAATCACTTAGAGATCTTTGTATAGACAATGTCTTTGCATCCTATGAACAATTACATTCCAAATTTAACTTTCCAGCCGCACATTTCTTTCACTTCTTCAAATTAGGAACTTTGTTAAACAGAGCCTGCCCAATTTTCCTCACCTCTCACCTCCCTCTATGCTGGATAACATATTGGTCAGTCTTGAGGACTCAGACAGCATCTCTGTAATATATAAAACCATTTTACAGTCCCTCCCTTTCAAAGATCCAAGAAGACAATGGGAAAAGGATCTTTCACTCAACATCTCAGAACAGGAGTTGAAGGTAGCAATGCAGAGAATTCAGTCAAGCTCCATGTGCAAAACATACAATTATTCAAATCAAAATGATATAATCGAGTGCATTTCTCTCGTTTAAAATTGTCCAAAATGTTTCCAGGGCAAGATCCTTCCTGTGAACGCTGCAATCATATTCTAGCCTGAATGGGTCACATGCTTTGGGCCTGCACCAAATTAAGATCATTCTGGACCAACATTTTTAAATGCCTCTCAGACAGCCTTGGGGTCACAATCCCTCCTAATCCAATAACATGGTGTTTGGTGGACTCCCAGATGGGCTTAAAGTGGAGAAGGACAAACAAACTGTGATTGCCTTCACTACACTATTGGCATGCAGACCTATCTTGCTAAACTGGAAGAATCCTAACTCTCCTTTTTTAAGTCAGTGGGTAACTGATGTTTTATATTAATTGAAGTTGGAAAAAATCAAATTCTCACTTAGAGGGTCTGTGCAGAAGTTTTTCAAAACCTGGCAGGATCTAATCAATAACATTTTAGAATAAGCTTTTAAAGCACTGAGGAAGCAGATTCTCTCCCATTTCTTTTTCTTCTCCCTTTATCTTTATTCACTTATCCATCCATCCATTCTCCAACCCACTGAATCCGAACACAGGGTCATGGGGGTCTGCTGGAGCTAATCACAGCCAACACAGGCAGGAACCAATCCTGGGTAGGGCGCCAACCCACCGCGGTATTCACTTATTAATTCATAAATGTACTTATTTTTAGTAGCTTTAAGTTTTACTCTGCTGGCCATGCTCTCTTTCTCAGGGGTAGGGGTTGATTTGTTTTCAATCCTATTTTTGGAAAAAAAATTGATTTGTTTGTATAGAATGTTGTGTGATTTCAATAAAATCAATAACATTAAAAAAAATGTAAATAAAAAATGAAAACTGACCAGCCTGAAGCTGAATGCCAATCCGTGCATGCCCATTTCTTGTGTCAAGTGATCTGTTCAAATTTCACCTGTGAGGGCTGGTGTGGTATAAACCTGTTTATTGAGAAATTATTGAAGCACATTTTCAGGTCTATGAGCCCTCCTTAAAGGAGAACAGTCACAATTTAGTCTTTTAATAGCAAAAAATACTCCTTCATCCATCCATCCATTATCCAACCTGCTATATCCTAACTACAGGGTCATGGGGGTCTGCTGGAGTCAATCCCAACTAACACTGGGCACAAGGCAGGAAACAAACCCCGGGCAGGGCTCCAGACCACCTCAGAGTACTCCTTCATTGCAGCTTTAAACAAGGCAGCTGTTTTTGTATAAATCTCTAGAAAACAGCTGATCAATGACTTCACTGGTCTAGAATTGTGCTGGGGGAATTTAAAAACCCAGGAAATTATACTGTAGATAAGGGGGTAGGCAGGCTGGCAGTGCACAGCTTAATCCTTATTGGCAGGCACAGATTTGTCTTCCTTGTACAGCATTGGGCAAAAAGTAACTTCCCAAGCACAGCTACATAGCAAGGCAGCAGACCATTTCACATTAGTACAATACACATTTGAAATTTACTTCAACGTTGAAGGAGAAATAACAAGTCTTTATTACTTAGTACCATAATGCAGTCTTGGTCATTGCTGGGGTTAGGTTTCAAAACCTCCAGCAGAAAACTCATGAATATTTGACAATCCTAATCCCTCCGCCAGAGCAAAAAAGACACTTCATAAAATTAAACCTATGTATTATATATAATTCCAGCTATGATGTAGAGGCTAGCATTACCCTTTACCACAATAGGCATAATTTACGAAAGCCTTAATTAAAAAAAAAAACATTAAAACCATATTTGTTAAATTCTTACTTAATGAATAAGCGAATACACATTGTTGATAAAAAAAACAAAAAAACTTACCTGTTCTCTCAACTGTCATGCCATTTACCATTGGAATCACATGGTTTCATTGTTGCTGTATGGGTTTTGATCGTTTTTAGTGTTGTCAAATACTTCCCAGTCATAAGCAACCATGAAACTAACAGAATAATACTCTATAGTGGCACAATACATCAGATTTTGAGTAATGTATACATGAAAAGGTGAACCATTAATGAAATGTTTTGTAATGTTGTAGTGTAGCCTTTCAGCTCAGCAGTGACCCAGATACAAAGAAGTTTGTTTTGGTAGTTGAGTTGGATAAGAAATATCAGGTAAGTGACCCCTTATAATGTAGACTTACCCATGTTTCTCCATGAATACCATTTAAGGACTGTAATAAGGCGCTATATAAGCACAGACTGACGCAGAGGCACGTACAAAGTGATAACAAAGTTTATTAATTCTCTTCAGCTGTGGGACACGTCTTCCCTGTGCCACACAGCCCAACACAGTCCCAAAGGACATTTATCACCAAAACACTCTCTTTCTCCTATTCCACCACTCCTCCTCAAGCTTAGTCCTCCTCCTCCCGACTCTGGCCATTGAGTGGTGGTGGCTGGCCCTTTTTATAGCCCACCCCGAAGCGCTCCAGGAGCTTGACCACCTGGTCCTAATTGCACTTCCGAGTGGGGCTAAAGATTCGTCCAGCCGTGCTGCTAACTCTATGCAGCTCCCCTTATCGGCCATCCGAGCCCCCAACCAGGCTGTGTAGTACTCCATCTCCTGTGGAGCCATGCGACAGGCTGAGGGATCACCGTCCGCCAGGGAGGCTGCCACGAAGTGTCCCGGAAGAGGTACTGAGCTGCCCATGGTTGCTCCTCCGGAACAGATGCAGCAGGGGCATCCCTGCCAGGCCTGGGACCCGGCTGTCCGCCACAGGATATAGAATTGATAAGGTTAAAGGGTCCGTTCATCTTCAGAACACTTGATTGCAGCAGGAAGCATTTATTGAAAAGCAGTCTCTAAAAGAAATGTGAACTTAAATCAGTATAGATGTGATTTGGTTACTCCCTGGGGCCATTTCACATCTAAATAAGTATAGGGAAGAGTTGGCATCGCTATTAGACAAGAGTAGACGGAGAAAAGTATATTAAGTCGTGAAGTGCTTTAAACACACTAGCTATGTTCTTGTTTCAGTCCTTTTTCTTTGTCACACCGGGAGTCACTGTACTATAAAAGTACACAATGAGTACAATAAATACATAATCTCATATGCTGAGCAAAACAGTGAAGTTTCACTTTGCATAGTATTTTGCAAAACTGACAGTAAAATTAGTTTTACTCTAAACAGATTTTTTGGGGGTTCTTAATGTTTTTTGGGTGAGGTTTCTGTGTATGCTTTAGGCTTTACCTCAGTTTTTTTTGTGTAAAGCAGGTAATCATCAACTCACCAGTAACATCAAATCTATGTCAGGGCTATCATTCGCTTCACAACAGAAGAATGTAGTGTATGTTTTTAAAAATGTGATATCCTGCATTTTTCTTAACAACTCACCAAAATGCACCATTGTGCAAATAACTGCATTTTATCCAGAGGAAAACTCACTAAATGGAACAGTCTGACTGTTACATAGAAACCTGTTACACCTTGTGTAACCTTCTATAGCAAAGAGATAAACTGACTAGGCTTTCCCAGCCTGCCTAGAGTAGGCCTCACTCCAGGCAATCTGATCTCCTAACTCTACAAGGAAGCTTTGGCCTACTCCGGCCTAAAATGAAGAATTGACATTCAAAGTTCCAAACAATCTCTGTAA